>NC_088219.1:16308601-16413601 GCF_036934945.1 Oncorhynchus masou masou | reverse complement strand
TCTCTGCAGCTCTCCACCAATCAGGCCTTTATGGTAGAGTGGCCAGACAGAAACCACTCCTCAGTAAAAGGCACATGACAGCCCTCTGGAAGTTTGCAAAAGGCACCTAAAGGACTCTCAGACCATGAGAAACAAGATTCTCTGGTCTGATGAAGCCAAGATTGAACTCTTTGGCCTGAATTGCTAAGCGTCACATCTGGAGGAAACCTGGCACAATCCCCACAGTGAAGCATGGTGGTGGCAGCATCATGATGTGGGGATGTTTTCAGCTGCAGGGACTGGGAGACTAGTCAGGGTCGAGGGAAAGATAAATGGAGTAAAGTACAGAGATCCTGGATGAAAACCTGCTCCAGAGCGCTCAAGACCTCAGACTGATGTGAAGGTTCACCTTCAAACAGGACAACGACCCTAACCACACAGGCAAGAAAATGCAGCAGTGGCTTCTGAATGTCCTTGAGTGGCCCAGCCAGAGCACAGACTTGAACCCAAACAATCATCTCTGGAGAGACCTGAAAATAGTCATCCTCATCCAACCTGACAGAACTTGAGAGGATCTGCAGAGAAGACTGGGAGAAACTCCCCAAATACAGGTGTGCCAAACTTGTAGCGTCATACCCAAGACGACTCTAGGCTGTAAATGCTCCCAAAGGTGCTTCAACAAAGTACTGAGTAAAGGGTCTGAATACCTATGTAAATGTAGAATAAGGCTGTAACGCAACAAAATGTGGAAAAAGTCAAGGGGTCTGAATACTTTTCAAATGTATGTCTTCATACTGTAAGTTGTAGACAATAAACTGTATATTATTTCAATATTATTCCCCCCAGACTTTTCTCTACCTGTGTTGGTACACGATCATGTCCTTGCTTGGACATTATAACAACTTCTTCTATGCCTGTCACTTGCTGGACATAGCCATCGGTGTGAAGGATCTGCGTACTATCCTGTCCTCTGTCACCCACAATGGGAAACAAGTAAGAGCTGACCAGGAAGACTCTTCCAGCCTCCGTGTGTAGTGAATGTGTGGCTGATTCTACTCATTCCCTGTCTCCCTCCTAGCTCATGATGACATTGGGCTTGTTGGCAGTGGTGGTGTATCTCTACACTGTAGTGGCCTTTATCTTCTTCCGCAAGTTTTACAACAAGAGTGAAGATGAGGATGAGCCGGATATGAAATGTGACGACATGATGACTGTGAGTCAGGGTTTCTGTCTCTGGTCTGCTCTGTGTGGTATACAATATGTTGTATAGTGGAGTCTACTTACTCCTGCCCTATATTTGATGTGTTCTCTTCCCTCCACTTTTCGTCAGTGCTACCTCTTCCATATGTATGTGGGCGTGCGTGCTGGCGGTGGCATAGGGGACGAGATCGAGGACCCGGCAGGAGACGTGTACGAGCTCTACCGGGTCATCTTTGACATCACCTTCTTCTTCTTTGTCATTGTTATCCTGTTGGCCATCATCCAGGGTAAGGAACCCGACCCTCTTATGCAGTCCAAAACACTACCCAACTACTGTACAGTATACCTCAAGCAAGACCAATTTCTGTCTGGGCATACTGAATGGATGGAAGGAGATATCTAGTCATAATTCCATTCTCCAGTGAGGCTGTGAGCTTGTGTGCTACCTACAGGTCTGATCATTGACGCCTTCGGAGAGCTCAGAGACCAACAGGAGCAGGTTAAGGAAGACATGGAGGTAGAAATCATTCATTTTATTGCTTTCCTCAGTTTTAGGTGAGTGAGTCAGATAGTTATGCACATACCAGCATTTTGTCTACCGTTTCTGTTTATTTGATCCTTGTAGACCAAGTGCTTCATCTGTGGAATTGGAAGCGACTACTTTGATTCGACGCCGCACGGCTTCGAGACCCACACCCTAGAGGAACACAACTTGGCCAACTACATGTGAGTGTTCTCCCTGTCAGGCAGTCAACAGTGTGTGTCCATGTCCATCAGCCATCACAATGACCTGCCTGTCTGTCCTCTGCAGGTTCTTCTTAATGTACCTCATCAACAAAGATGAGACGGAGCACACTGGCCAGGTGAATCTGTCTGTCAGTCTTTCTGTTTGTGACACCAAATTCTTCGCCATTCATTTCAATTGGCTGTCTCTTCTTTTCACCCTCTAACCTACTGTCCTCTGTTGCAGGAGTCGTATGTGTGGAAGATGTACCAGGAGCGAGCGTGGGACTTCTTCCCTGCTGGCGACTGTTTCAGAAAGCAATATGAGGATCAGCTTGCATAACCATACTACTACAATTAGTAGGTTTAATATCATACTGTAATGTACTACTACAATTAGTTGGTTTAATAACATACTGTAATGTACTACTACAATTAGTGGGTTTAATATCATACTGTAATGTACTACTACAATTATTAGGTTTAATAACATACTGTAATGTACTACTACAATTAGTAGGTTTAATAACATACTGTAATGTACTACTACAATTAGTAGGTTTAATAAACCAGACTGAAATAACTGTACTATACTGTAACCATACTAAACCAGACTGAAATAGCTGTACTATACTGTAACCATACTAAACCAGACTGAAATAGGTTTAATAAACCAGACTGAAATAGCTGTACTATACTGTAACCATACTAAACCAGACAGCTGTACTATACTGTAACCATACTAAACCAGACTAGCTGTACTATACTGTAACCATACTAAACCAGACTGAAATAGCTGTACTATACTGTAACCATACTAAACCAGACTGAAATAGCTGTACTATACTGTAACCATACTAAACCAGACTGAAATAGCTGTACTATACTGTAACCATACTAAACCAGACTGAAATAGCTGTACTATACTGTAACCATACTAAACCAGACTGAAATAGCTGTACTATACTGTAACCATACTAAACCAGACTGAAATAGCTGTACTATACTGTAACCATACTAAACCAGACTGAAATAGCTGTACTATACTGTAACCATACTAAACCAGACTGAAATAGCTGTACTATACTGTAACCATACTAAACCAGACTGAAATAGTATTATACTGTAACCATACTAAACCAGACTGAAATAGCTGTACTATACTGTAACCATACTAAACCAGACTGAAATAGCTGTACTATACTGTAACCATACTAAACCAGACTGAAATCAATGTCATCTCTCACACACAGTGCACATTGTTTGTCTGTGTTTGTAGACAATACAAATGTACATTTCTGTCAAATTTCAGTGTCTAAATCGTTTGAACAAACTTTTAGTTGCATTGCTGTACTACTTTCTACTACAAGCGTATAGTGGCTGGTACTTCTATAAAAAATGTAAAACAGAAATACCTCATTTACATAATTATTAAGTAAGTATTTAAGTAACAAGGACTAGATACAAGTACAACATTTGTGACAGTTGCTTATTTTCGCTCTCTCTCTCTCTCTGAGTGGTCGTTTGGAGTGACAACGTGGGAGATAGTCACAGAGTACATCGATTTTCCCTTTAAAACAATGCACTCTGAGACTAATGACACAACAATCTCTTTGATAATATTTGACTATTCCGCTTGAATTTCCATCCCATTGGAACAGCTCTACAACCACTCATACAGTACGTTGAATGTGCTGAGTGCCGTACTTTCTTTAAATGCTCTTCAACTGCTACTTTTCAACTGACAACATTTGTGTTGCAAACACTACAGCTTTTCCTGAAACCTTCTCTGTCTCTGTTTAATGATTAGTAATAATGTTGATTATTCTTATTTTTCTCCATAGCACTAATTATGGTTACTGTGCTGTTAACGTAGTAACTAGGGATTGTGTATTTTTTCGTTTGTTCAATGTTTTTTAATGCCGACTCTAGTCTGTGAACACTATGAATGCATTATTGTATCCAATACATTGTTTAGTTTACAAGAACTCACAACTTTGTGTTCTTAAAACAAAGATTGGTTTATTAATGAGTTTGTTCATTGGTTTATTAAATAAAGGTATTGATTTCACTTGCAGTTTGATGTAGCTTTCATTCAGTAGATGATTATACCAATTTATAACACACAGTCGCTGCCAATGAATTAGGTGATTTGATTTCTAAACTTAATATTGGGAAGATATTTAGCATGTGATGGGGGGCTGCACATTAGTAATAATTTACTGCAGTGTATGTGCACAACAAATCAATGATTTCTTTAGCGCTTGTTCATTTGACTACACAACAGTATTTCAATAAAAAGTGAATTTCAGTCCACATTTTTCAGTATTTCTATACAACCACTGGTAGTCACGGTGTATTTTCTCCAAGCCTCACTGCCTGAACACCCTACAGTCCCATCCTTGACCTGTCCGTCCAGCAGGAGAGAGGAGGAGTTCAGCCTGGAGCTGAAAAGTGGGGCTCGAAGAGGAGGCCATCCAGCTCATGCTGTCCACAGAGTCATTGAGATAGGGCTGGGCCTTGTGTTGAGGGCTGTCCACAGAGTCATTGAGATAGGGCTGGGCCTTGTGTTGAGGGCTGTCCACAGAGTCATTGAGATAGGGCTGGGCCTTGTGTTGAGGGCTGTCCACAGAGTCATTGAGATAGGGCTGGGCCTTGTGCTGAGGGCTGTCCACAGAGTCATTGAGATAGGGCTGGGCCTTGTGTTGAGGGCTGTCCACAGAGTCATTGAGATAGGGCTGGGCCTTGTGCTGAGGGCTGTCCATAGAGTCATTGAGATAGGGCTGGGCCTTGTGTTGAGGGCTGTCCACAGAGTCATTGAGATAGGGCTGGGCCTTGTGCTGAGGGCTGTCCATAGAGTCATTGAGATAGCACAAGTGCCAGCCCTGATTCTGTTCTCAATTAAATCCAAATGGTTGTGTTAACAGCCAGATCATGACACTACTCTGCTTCTCCACATCTGGCACAGAACAACATTGAGCAACAGGATGAAATCCAAGCCTCAACATCTGTTCCTGAACTCTCACCCTGCACGACACATCATTTGATTCCAATCATTCACTTAAATAACTAATATATCCGCTCATCCTGCGCTGTTTCTCTTATGTCACTGGCATGGCAACTCACATGTGGCTTCATTTGACTGCCGATTGTAGGTGCGTCCTGCACTGTATCTCACCACAAAATCCCCACCAGCGTTCCTCATAGGGTAAAATGTCTTCCTGTTGCACACACAGATGGTTTAAATGAATCATCTGACAGTAATGAAAAACAATGGAACAAAGTGATACAGGGACAGTGGGGTAAAGCACTTAATTAAAAAAAAAATACTATTTATATTTTTGACAACTTTTACTTTTACTTCCCCTCATTCCTAAAGAAAATAATGTACTTTCACTCCATACATTTTCGCTTACACCCAGAAGTACTCGTTACATTTTGAATGCTTAGTAGAATAGGAAAATGGCTCAATTCACATACTTATCAAGAGAACATCCCTGGGCATCCCTACTGCCTCTGATCTGGCGGACTCACTAAACACCAATGCTTCATTTGTAAGTTATGTCTGTTATGTGCCCCTGGCTATCCGTAAATGTATATATTTTTATTTATTTTACCTTTATTTAACTGGGCTGTGTGTGTGTGTGTGTGTGTGTGTGTGTGTGTGTGTGTGTGTGTGTGTGTGTGTGTGTGTGTGTGTGTGTGTGTGTGTGTGTGTGTGTTACCTGGGGGATGTTAGCAGTGAGGTATTCCACTCTGTAGCCCGTCCCTCTCCCTCTATCCCTCCCACCCTCTGTCTGTCTTTCCCTCTCCCTCTATCCCTCCAACCCCCTGTCTGTCTTTCCCTCTGCCTCTATCCCTCTAACCCTCTGTCTGTCTTTCCCTCTCCCTCTATCCCTCCAACCCTCTGTCTGTCTTTTCCTCTGCCTCTATCCCTCCAACCCTCCGTCTTTCTCTCCCTCTATCCCTCCAATCCTCTGTCTGCCTTTCCCTCTGCCTCTATCCCTCCAACCATCAGTCTTTCTTTCCCTCTCCCTCTCCCTCTATCCCTCCAACCCTCCGTCTTTCTCTCCCTCTCCCTCTATCCCTCCAACCCTCCGTCTTTCTCTCCCTCTCCCTCTATCCCTCCGTCTTTCTCTCCCTCTCCCTCTATCCCTCTGTCTGTCTTTCCCTCTGCCTCTATCCCTCCAACCTTCTGTCTGTCTCTCCCTTTATCCCTCCAACCCTCTGTCTGTCTCTCCCTCTGCCTAAGCACCTCTGACTCCTGTTGAGAGATGTACTGTAGGTGAGAGAGATAAGATATCTTTCCAAAATATTCCTGTACATCTTTGTGGGGAGGTCGGGACCATGTGCTCTATTTACAACACAAAGTATAGCACACACACACACACACACACACACACACACACACACACACACACACACACACACACACACACACACACACACACACACACACACACACACACACACACACACACACACACACACACACACACACACACACACACACACACACACACACACACACACACCTTGAAGATCTGTGCCACCTCATGCGTGTGCATGCTATCTTCAGATAAAGAATCTAAATGGTTAGGTTACACAAAGACCTCAGATTCATGAGTCTTCCACTGCATGCAACAACAAACGTACGGAAAGAACCGGTACGATGTCTTTTTTTTCTCCTCCATACAGTCAACGTTGTGTAGTTAATCAAATCAAATGAATCCAAACTTACATTCTCACAGCACAAGAAGGGTGTTTTATTTCAACTCTAAAATCTGGTTACTGATTTGATTGAATTGCTGTTTTTCCTGACTACTGTCACGCCCTGACCTTAGAGAGACGTTTTTATTCTCTATTTGGTTAGATCAGGGTGTGACTTGGGTGGGCAAATCTATGTTTCTATTTCTTTGTTGGCCTAGTATGGTTCCCAATCAGAGGCAGCTGTTTATCGTTGTCTCTGATTGGGGATCATACTTAGGAAGCCCTTTTTCCCACCTTAGATTGTGGGATCTTGTTTGTGTTTAGTTGCTTTCTGCACTGCATGTAGCTTTACGTTCGTTTTTGTGTTTTTTTTTTTTTTTGGTTTCATTTTAAATGAGAGTAAAATGTACGCCTACGACGCTGCACCTTGGTCCGCTCATTTCAACGAACGTGACAACTTCATTTTACTTCAGGAAAATGATTTATAGGCCAGCAGGGTTGATGTGCACCACACCACACCACTGTGGTAGTGGCTGTTTCCCCTTTCTCTTCGAAAGTCTCTCTTTCCCTTTTTCACAAGCATGTCTACATTGCAGACCGTGGAAAGCATGAGAAAAAACGCTTCTCCTCTCGACTTAATTCAAACACACTGCGGCATTATGGACACAGCAGGATTGCACCACCTCTGCCAAACCATGAATAGACAATGTTTAATGTGTTTCCCTCCTGCTCTCATTACCTCCTCCTTCACTCAGGCAGCTCGCTCAATATATAGGTTTATATTTAAAACACTGAGGATGGAGCGGAGGAGTGTTCCTACTGGCAAACTTGACTGTCTATTACCATACCAGCACTGACAATCTTTATTTAATGTCAGGTCCCTATCTCTTCAGTTTATTTGATCAAAAAACACTTGAGAATGTTTAACCAATTCCCAAATAGTTTTTTCAAGAACAATCTTTGTTCCAAAACCAGTCTTTCACAGCGAGTCACTCAACTTAGACGACTCTCGTTGCTCCTCCCATATTTCCTGTTTGTCTCTGAGCTCTGCTACATAGGTGTTGTTGCACTTGTTGAATTCCCTTATTGTAAGTCACTCAGGATGAAATCATCTGCCAAAAGGACTAAGAAATGTAGAAGTGAATACAAATAACTATCACGTCAACTCCCGCTCAACGTCACCGGTCTACTAACCACTTGTCCTGGCAACCCATCTTTACGCATACCTGGCAACCATCATTATGCACACCTCGTCTCATCGGTCACACCTGAACTTCATTAATCCCTTGATTACTTATCCTTTATATAGCACTCTTTTGTTATTAGTCATCAGGGAGTATTGTTTTTGTTTCCATGTCGACGCTTCTCGTGTTTTGTATTGCTCCATGTTTGTTGTTATTAAACTCACTAACTGCACCTGCTTCCTGACTCCCTGCATCTACGTTATAATAACGGAAAACATTAGTAATATAATTTTATAAACACTGATGGGTTGTGGGTAGAAGATTGTGGCGTACAGCTTACCTCCTTCAGCTGTGTGCAGTGTTACCCATGGTGTCCATGGGGAAGCACCGTGACTACTACGGCAAGCCACCCTCACGTCATAGAAGGTGTAGGGCTTCAGTTCAGGGATCAGGGGTTGAGCAGGTGGTACATAGACATTCTGATTATGGATCAGATTACGCAGCGTGTTGCGGTCAGGACCAGACGGAGCTGCCTGAAATATCAATCATGGTACACTGAGTGCATAAAACATTAATACCACTTTCACCTGGATTCACCTGGTCAGTCTATGTCATGGAAAGAGCAGGTGTTCATACTGTTTTATACCCTGTGTATAACTCATGAGCAGTTACTTTTAGATTGGCTCTGTATCTAGACTATTCTATAGTCAGTCACGCCAGTTTCTTGGATTAGTCTTACCTGTATAGAACACACAGAGACACGATATACCCCTCCAAAGCCAGGCTCCAGGAGATGTGTAGGGGAGAGTTGGTGACCTCTACAACTTGGATTTTCTGTGCCTGGGAGGGAACCACTATTCCAAGACAGAAAGAGAGATAGTCATGGATAAAAACCAATCCCATCAGCATGTTAAGTAATGTCTGTTGCACCCCTGCCCTGTTGGTACGGACCTGTCACAGTCCCAGAGGCTGAGGTAGCCACACCTTTACTGTTGTGTGCTTCACAGGAGAAGCTGCTGGTATGGTTGAGGCCTAAATGGTGACAGTCAGAGGTGGTCAGTGATATAATGAATGCTTTTGATTTTATCAACTCTCTTTTATGAAAGAATTTCCTCTGAAAATATGTTTTACATCACACAATACATAACAACAGAAAGGCTTTTTCCTCGTGTCACTATGTAAATGTTTTCTTTTTTATCTTTAACTCTGCATTGTTGGAAAATGACCATTAAATCAGCATTTCACTGTTAGTCTACACCTGTTGTTTACAAAGTATGTGACAAATACAATTTGATTTGATTTTGATTCGTTCTACGTGTGGCATGCAAATAAGACTTTGCCTGTGATATTGAGAGTAGAGGGAGAATGGGACACCGGGTCCTGTATCGTGTTGAGTGGTCCTCCGTTCTGCAGCCAGATGATCCTGACTGGTTCTGGAGGCCCATGGGCCAAACACAAATAAGACAGTCTTTGCCTGTGATATTGAGAGTAGAGGGAGAATGGGACACTGGGTCCTGTATCGTGTTGAGTGGTCCTCCGTTCTGCAGCCAGATGATCCTGACAGGTTCTGGAGGCCCATGGGCCAAACACTGTAGGCTGAGGCTAACAGTAGCCACCACTGTCACGTCAAGAGGCTTCACTGAGAAATGTGGGATTCCTTGAAAAGATCATGAAATTTCAGTAAAATATTGTAGAATATAGACAGACATTTTATTAAAATGAGAAAAGGGACACTTTACCCTCCAGCTGAATGTGCCCCTCCTGAGACATCAAGTCCTTCCTCCCAACTGTTGCCATACAACAGTATCTCCCAATGTCTGACAGCTTCACATTATCAATTCTGAGGACAGACAGACAGACATTTAACTAAAAATAAGATGCATTGGTGTTCTGACTGACGTAACGTAAACACACAGAGAGAGTCAAGGAAAGACCTGCGTTCACTGATGGTCAGCCAACCTCCTTCAGTGACAGGCACTTGCACTTGATTGGTGTCAGCGTAATCCAGGGATTGACCGTCCCTCAACCACACCACACCCGGAGGCTCCTCTCCACCCCCATCTCCCTGGAGAGGACAGGGCACCTGTACCGGTTTACCCAGGGATAAGGTTACGTTGGCCGGGCTCTTCAAAAACTGAAACACTTAATTTAAAAAAACAGGTGGGACACACACAACACCTCTGAATGTTAAACTGATATTCAGTGACTATTGCTTTTAATTAATTCATAGATTAATAAATACCAAAGTTCATTAGGGGAAGCATGAGTTAAGAGTAGTTTAACATTAAATAGAGAGTAAAATTGTATTGTCAATTCCTACAGATGTAGGATCTTAATTTGATCGCCCTCTTGCAAGAGAACTTTACTGCACTGCAGGAACTATAAAACTTGAAGTGTATTTGAGGTTTAAAAAGGCTTCTGAAGTTTGTAATTTCCACTCTGAAATATCAGACTAGATTTTCCCGTACGAAAAATGTATCAAACCCTACAAAAATGTTAATGAATTTATAATCCACATAATAATTAAAATGTTCTGTTGCTGCAGGATTCTTTCCTGTTGTAGCAAACTGGCTCAAATTAAAAACCTACATCTGTAACTATATCAGTCTAAAACCTTTGTAAGTAAGATAAACCAGAATGAAGGAAAAACATATACATATACTTTTAAAAAGGTTTTTGAAATAATAAAATATACGTTATGACAGCGCCTCCGTTATCGTCCATGCTGACTCACCTGGCACAGGTAGGCCTAGCACTGTAGCTATATCCATCAACAGAAGAACAACTAACGGCACACACCCTCCACTGCCGCCCATCCTCCTTCAGGTTTGCTCTTGAAGAATAAGATTGCTCTCTACTATGCCTCAGACATATTTACACGATTCCTGGCTAGAATGAGTCATCTTCCTCGCACAGTATCCAGATGTTAGACTTTATTTCTTGAAGGTTTCAGCTGCTTTCCAAAACGTATACTTTAGACTATGCCATGGGAATTCTTGAAATAGTTTTGCTCCTTTGAGGAGTCGAATTCAAAAAATAGGATACATCAAATCCAGCTAGTTTAGTTTGTAATAAGCAAATAGTCCGCGAGTATTAGACAGTCTCTCAACATCGGTTGAATTACTCTATGGGCAAACTTTAGCTCTTGACATTTGTTCCCTCCATTACTCCTCCCTCCCTTCTCTTCACTTACTTTATTGACCATCATGCACACTCAACCGTTGAAGAAACACTCCTCGACCGGATTTGGGAAAGCCTGCTCCATAATGAATGGAATTCTATAGTATTTCAATTAAAAATATTTCAAGGAAAAAATGATTTTGGATGTTTAGCTCACATCATATAATGTAAAAGTTAAAGTGTCTGTCATAGAATAAACGTGGCAAAAACAAATGTAGACATTAACCACTGGGCAAAAAAAGGTTGAATGTTTCCACATCTAAATCCACTGTCATAACATGATATACTGTCATAACATGATATACCAGTCAGCTGAGAAAACAGTAAAATGGTCAATAACAGTATTATCTTAGAGACAGCAGACTTTACACATGCAAAAACAAATGTATAGGCCTACTTTTTTATCGTTAACTAATTTAAGGGGCACATTTCACTCCTCAAGACTAGCCGGATGTGTTTCTAAAATGAGGAAACAGAGGATTTAGTAGGAGGCTACTTCCTGGTTTTGACTAAGTGGTGTACAGCTACGACCAGAAGTGACTTTTATGTAGCATGTTAATAGAACTTACGCAGCAGGTTAGGAGAATTAACGTAGTAGGTTAGGAAACCAGTTAAGGTTAGCTAAAATGTTCTCATAACCTGCTATGAAAAGTCACTTTAGGGTCATGGCTGTACCCCATCTAGTCACAACCCTATTTTATGGCAACATAAAAACATTCAACATTCAGTCCATGGGGTATTACTGCGCCCTTCTGGACGTTCTTAGAATCACAACACTGCAATAAAATGTCCTAAACCAGAACAGCATAATCTCATGCCATAGCAGTGCTCTTCAATCATAGTCCTTGGGGTTCATCGATGGCTAATACTACCTGATTCAAATAATCAACTAATAATTATCAAGCCTAAAATTAACCTTGTTTGACGGTGGGCCGGAGCAAAAGCCTACACACCCTGTTGGTCCTCAGAGCCAACAAGTATAACAAGATGCTATACATGATCTCTCATCTGGATATTCAAATAATGAATGACAGAAAAGCACATCTTCGTATGAAAGAATATGCTAGCATATGATAAAGGATGGATGCACGTATGAGAAAAGTTCATGTCAGTTCTCATTGTTAAAGTTCTTATGAAAAACAAACAAATAAAATGTTTATCTGCAGAGATGATAATGACTGTTATCCTGCAGCAAAATGCTTAAGGTCTGTTCCATGTATGATATTTTAAAACCATATGGGATTTATGCTGCAACATTCACATAGGCTATTAAAGATTAACATGGTATCAGTCTGTCCATTCCTATTTCCCACAAACCATCTGTGGAGAGATACAGCAATCCCCTGCGGCCGCCATAATCTGGGGTCAAAGGCCGGTGAGGGATTGTCAATGTGATCTCATTGCACCCTACCACAGGGGGTTGTTGTTGACTTCACATGAAAGTGTTAATGGGATTAAGATTAAGAAATACACCAATTATTGAGGATTTAAATCACTGTACATGTTTTAGTGATTGAGAACTTGAATCACTGAGTCATAGTGCATGTTTTATTGATTGAGAACTTGAATCACTGAGTCATAGTGCATGTTTTATTGATTGAGAACTTGAATCACTGAGTCATAGAGCATGTTTTAGTGATTGAGGACTTTAATCACAGTCATAGTACATGTTTTATTGATTGAGGACTTTAATCACTGAGTCATAGTACATGTTTTATTGATTGAGGACTTTAATCACTGAGTCATAGTGCATGTCTCATTGATTGAGGACTTAAATCACTGAGTCATGGTGCAAGTCTTAGTTATTTTAGTACATGCAAGTATCAATAGGAAATACTATCAAGTGGCTCAAGAGAAGAGAGGAGCTGGTGGTAATGTACCATGTCAGTAATAGCACAATAGACAGTACAGATTATATGTGCTTTACCCAGTGAATGCTTTCTCTAATTCTATATGCATTAGTGAAAATGTTGCACAAATGGTTAGGCTATAGGTCATTTTGTAGGTTAGGAATTTTGCATTAGATTTGACCATTCATACTTCAGTACTATACTTTTGATTTGCACTGGCATGTGTTGTTTGTGTGATTGTACTTGGCTTGTAAAAATCAATCTCATTCCAAGCTTCTGAACTGCCCCTGTGTGGGATGCTCCAGCTGAATGGGGATTATGCCTCGGCACTAAAACACACCAAACACACACAGGCATGCTCACTCGCCCACTTTGCATCCTTCCTAAATACAGCCATCGCTCTCTCCATCTCTTGCGCCTTTTCTCTCATGGAGGGTAACCTTTAAATATGAGTGTTGCAGGGATTCACCGTGGATTTCTCAGGAAGTATGGTAAGACACTAGTTCTCCTCTCTTTTACTTTAGTTATTTTTGTTTAGTAGTAATAATTGGTAGGACGTTACTTTAAATATTATTGTAATGTACATTTATTGATGTTTTTTTATGGATTAATTTCTGTAAAATAATGATTATCTTCAGTTTTGGAACAAAATTTAAGCCTATGTAAAATCCATAGAAATATTTATTAGATGATGGCTAGCATAAACAGACAAGCTTCTTTTGCATTATGACAACGGAGAAATGTTTTACAGTCTATGTCCGGTGCTAAGCTAGATCTATTGAGCTGTACGGGCATCAATACAGCATTTATAAATTGTGACTAAATACAGGACACTTAGGAGTGGGCGGCAGGTAGCCTAGTGGTTAAGCTCGTTGGGCCAATAACCGAAAGGTTGCTGGTTTGAATCTCAGAGCTGACTAGGTGGAAAGAGTGTGTTGATGTATAAGAAGTGGGGCATGTTCCATCAACATACCATGCGTTGCATAACGTGGAATTAGTTGGGCAAATGCAGAGAAAAATAGTGCTTTTGAGTTCTGGCACAGACAATCTAGGGCAGGAATAGATCAAGAATAGATTAGTAGATCAGACCACATCATTTGTATCAATTAACGAGGACATGGTCATATGATGCAGTCAAATGCAATATGCTAAGTGGGCTAACAGCTGTTCAGACGGTCTCCTATCCTGGACTGATTGTTCTATATGCTCTGATGAAGTGCATCACTTTGGTTTGCACATGCAGTGAGTGGATCCAGATGTGTGGCACTGTTTATTCTAGTTCAAGTGCACGCTATAGGCAGTATTATCTGCTTGGTCCAGCCCCCTCTTGATCCTCCAACCATGTGACTTGTTTTAATCCTAAAGGAGGAGAGGATAGGAAGCAGAAAGTGGACATGTTTGAAACCACTGGCACACTGCTTCCATCATCATCATCATCATCATTGTGAAAAAGTTAGTTTAACCTTGTACTGCAGTGGGCTAAATCAGAGTCACACAGAGTGTTTCTTGGTAGTCTTAAACTAATCTGCTTTGAAACAAAAGTATACACCTAACACACATGGTTAATCCTGCCATCGCGCTTTGGTTGTTAAATATTTCTGTTCTGAAAAATGTATGTAGTCCTAAGTGCCTCTAAAAAGCTTTGCCTTTGTTTGTTCCGCTCTTTCACCATCCATCATGCACTCTTCCTGCTTCCTGTCCCCTGCGCTACCAACCTCCACCTCTCACTTCCAGGTGGCTTTATGTTCAAACAATGGAAGGAGAGGTACCTCATATTGACAGCTGACGGCTGTGTGTTGGTGAGTCGCGATGCAGTGTCCCCTCCTGACCAGATGGTGGCATTGCAGGGGGGTTGTGAGGCCATCGTGGAGGGCAGGGAGATCCTGGATCTGCCCAAGCTGCCCTCTGGAGGACGCAGGGACTGCTGCTTTGCTCTGATCCTGCCTCAGGAGAAGTTCCTGCTGCTACTGGCTGACAACGCAGAAGACTGCAGGTCAGTTGGCAGAGCAATGTGAGATTGAGGCTGGGGTGGGATGGGGATGACTGGAGTTGGCAGCAATGTGCATTGTCAGCGATTTACTTTCTTTCATCTCACGTTGATGAAACTATATTCTGAGTACTACTGAAGTAATACTGTGTCATATTCTCTCCTCAGTCAATGGGTCAACATGCTGAGGAAAGTGCGAGAGGTGAGTCTATGTATCCTTAATTTGAATCTTAATTCGCCTTCCTCGTTTAAAAAAAACTGGGAATGTTGTCAGTGATGTGACTGTGAGCGATAGCATTGCAAGATGTAGGGTATTCTTCCTCAACGGTTTGATATCACAGCTATACACTTTTCTACTCTACAGAGTGTATCATCACCAATGTCCTCCTGTAGACGCCATAATGCTTCAACACGATGCATCACTGACAGAGACCCGCTTCCAGACCCCATTTCTGACAAAGATCCCCCAACTCCACCGCTGAGTGATATGGAGATCTTATCTCCTGGGCCAAGATACCCTGGGCCAAGATCTTCTGGGCCAACCTCTCCTGGCTTAATCTCTGCTGGGCCAAATTCTCCTGGGCCAACCACAGGTGACATTCAACAAAAGGAAAATGGTGAGAAATACAGGATTTACGAACATTACTAAACAAACTTGTTTATGCAATTTTGTCTCTATTAATTTACCCACTTCACCAAGTCCATTAAGTTTTTCTTTGGTTGAGTCTGTAGGAAAAAAAAACCTGCAGTCCAGTGGCGTAAAGTAGACAGCGACTAAGGATGTGCATGACATTCTCTCCACCCTCCACCACAGGCCAGAAATCTCCCCACATGAAGAGGGACAAAGGGACTAGTCGCTCAGTGGGCTGTCTGCGCCATGGCACCAGCCATGATGCCCAGGCAGTGAGGGCTGTGTATCTGCTGATGGGAGGGGCCGCTGCCTCCTCTGCCATGGGTTACCTGGGTACATGCTCTCCTGCTAATCCTGACGGAAGGCCTCCTGACCTGCCGCCCACCACAGACTTCTCTAACCTGGGCTCATCAGGGGCATACCACTCCTGCAACCAGACTGTTGTTGACCCTCCTCACTTCCACAGCTTTGACTTTGAGGGGGCAGACTCGGACTTTGATGCCTTTGACTGTGGGGGATTTTCATTCTAGGGGGGGAATGATGATTTACCTACCGTCAAGACATTCCATCCTCCTGTTCATCCTTTATGAAAATACAAGGGCAATAATTGCCTCTTATTGTTGCCACCCTTTGTAAGTGATATGTACTGATGCAAAACATTTGAGCTATTTTATCTTATCTTTGATATAATTTATTTGGTTACAACCTGTCTGCTGTCATCCTCTGGCTATGGAGAGAGCGTGGATTTCTTGATGCCGTTTTAAATAACGTAATGTAAGCATACCTTGTCTTTATAACTATTTGCCCCACACCTATCTCCTTAACTCTTGCTCTGCCATGTGTTAGCTAAGTTCATTGTTATTGTTTCGTTTCCATATTTATATGTTGCTTAAATAAATGCCAGGGTTCGATAGAAAATGTTTTGTGCTTTCTTGTCTCTTTCATTTCCATAGCGAGCAATACGCAGCCTTGTGTAGCCTAGCACTCATTAATGCATCATCACATTAGGGGTGAGTGGAGCAATTGTTTACATTCAGTGTCACTCTGTCAAGGGTAATATAGTATTATTTATTTAAAAGACGTCTACATATATTTATGAATGCTGTGCATCCCTGGAAATAATCACAATTCATGTAAACATTACAATTTTGAAAACATAGCTAAATTTAACCGCCTACAAATGACTGTACTGAATGAAATATTACCACTACCTTTTAAAAACCATGTCTATATTTATTTCACAAACACAATTCAACACAATAACAATCACTTTCTTGTCTTTCAATCATTTTAAAGTAGCAATATGTAACTTTTTGGGCGACCCAACCAAATCCACATATAAATGTGAGTTCTATAGATCTATCATCCTACTTGAAAACAAGTCTAAGAAGCGGTAGATCTGTTCTATGTGTGCTATTTCTATGTGTCCTGTTCTTAAGTTTTGGTTTTGCTCTATTCATTTGGTTTTTGTTTCACCAGCTTCAAACAGCAATATTTTTGGTTGGAAAATATATTTCACAGTGGTTTAGATGGTACAATGATTCTCCATACTATACTAAGTTACTTTGTCAAATAAACTGAAATTAGGCGACTATTAGAGTTTTAGCAACCAAGAAATGGTGGTGCGATTTCTGCATAGTGCAACTTTAAGCATATTTCAATACAGGCTTATCACCTAAAAAAAAAACATTGTACTTTTTTAAACACTTTTGACATAGGCCAGGCCCTGTTGTTACCTCATATCCCTGCGATAATACTTTGCATTAAGTCTGGGAAGAAACACTGACATTTGCTCAACTTGCCATTGGCTCACCATATTGACTCATCAACTTACCCCATAGCCATTGTCTAAATTTACCCATGTCAAACATTTTAACTATATTAGCCCACATAGCTAAAAGGATGCACTTCCTGCTAGGCAGTGGTATGAAGTACTTATTAAGTAAAAATATTTTCAAGTACTACTTAAGTAGTTTTTTGGGATATCTGTACATCACTATTTATATTTTTGACAACTTTTGCTTTTACTATCACGCATTTATCAAGTGAACATCCCTGGTCATCCCTGCTGCCTCTGACCTGGCGGACTCACGAAACACAAATGATTCGCTTGTAAATTACTTTTACTCAAGTATAACATTTGGCATCTTTTTCCACCACTGATGCTAGGTTTAGGGTAACATGTTGAAGCTTATAGAGACCCCAACTGATGTATAAAACTATCCTAAAATTATCTATTTCCGATTAGATACAAGCAAGCGTCATGAAATCTCTAACACAATATATTAATTTGACTTGGTGAAAATCCATTATTTGGACATAACTTGCTTACCACTTTTTCCAACGTGGTTTCTTCCTTCACAGACTACATGAAATGAGGACCTCGTCCTAAATATTTGGTCAAAATATACATTTTGTCCATTATTTCCTAGAAACACGAGTGGCGCACGCATAGACCATTTGGCTCAACTGACACCACTCTCCCCTACATTACATATATTTTATTGATAGAAATGTACACAGCCAGCTATACTATTGTGCAGTGTATGTGGAAGAAAACACTTCCATGGCAATAAACTAGTGGACAATTAATTTCCCTAGTTTCCTACAAGATCATCCAACAATCCATACTGAATGTCGAAGGAAGGGAACAGAGCAAAGTCACATGTTCTATCTGTGGATTTTGAATGCGCGCTTTGCCTGCTTTCTATCGTCAACCTCCGTAGTTTCCTGTTTGGTTTCCAAGGAAATGAGGATCATGGTGGCTTCGGTATTTTCATCTGAGTGAATCCTTGGGGTATGTTTTTTTTACACTATTATTGTTTTTCACTGGCAATGTTTTATATAAATTGTTGAAACGTTAGCTAATCAAACGTGCTAACTTGCTAGCTAACCAACAACCATTTTGCAGGCCAGCTATGTTGACGAATGTATCTTTTGACCCTACGAGGCTAGCTAACGTTAGCCAGCTAGCTATAACGTTACTCCTAACTAACGTTAATCCCAGCTAGCTAGTGACTGTAAACAGAGATTTACACCAATTAAACGTTATGTTCTCTACCTGCAGGAAACGGAGCTGCACAGATACCGGTAATGGCAGAGCTGCACATTATCGGTCAGATCGTTGGGGCGAGCGGCTTCCCTCAGAGCAGTCTCTTCTGTAAATGGGGAATTCATACAGGTGTTCTTCCGTTATAATCAGATTATTTTATTGAGTATGATGTGTACTTTACCTTATCCGTTATGGTTGTGATTCTCAGTTTCCAACAACACTTATCTCGTTATGTAAGGAGGTGCATGGAGACTTCTCTCTGGCCTGAAGGAAGGGCAGACCCAGGTGGATTTGCCTCAGACGGGGGATACAGCATACTGGAGTCATCCCATTGATCTGCACTACACCACTAAAGGACTGCAAGGTAACAAACTAGCTTCCTGGCAAATTCAAAGTAACAGTTCATCACAAACGTAAATCAAAAGCTAGCTACAGTATATACATAGTCACATCTACCACGCCTAGTTTTCAGGGTAATACTAGGGTAAGACTCGTTTGTCTTTTATTCTCCTTCAGGTTGGCCCAAGCTTCACCTGCAGGTTTGGCACCAGGATTCATTTGGGCGCTGTCAGCTGTATGGTTATGGATATTGCCATGTGCCCTCCAGCCCAGGGCACCACCATGTACGCTGTGTGACCTGGAGACCACTGGGATCCTGGCAAGAGCAGATAGCTCAAACCTTTGTGGGTGGAGGTCCCCAGCTGCGCTCCCCAGACCTCATATACAGTGGGGCGGACAGATATAGGCTGCACACAGTTGCTATGGGTACTGTGGAGCTGGAGCTAGGCATCATCATGCGACACTTTGACAGATATGGTGTAGAGAGCTGAAATGTAGAGATGGGACAGCGAAGGGTGAATGGAGGGAAGCCTGAATGGAGCATTGTATTGTTAGTCGGTGGGGGGTGGTGTGGATTTGGACCATATCTGCACCAGGGCACATAAAATAAGGTCAGATGATATATTTTGCCTTGTGAGATGTGTTGATGTGGCATTCATGCTGAGAAGAACCCAACATGCAAATGTAGGTATTTCCCCTCTTTCTCCACCAGCGGTGTGTGGTGGTTAGGTGGGGTGAGCCTTTCAACACCATCTGCCTTCCCGATTGGCAATATTTTTTAGAACATTTCATATAATCGAGGTTGTATTTTAAACAATGCGAGACAGATTTTGTACTGCACTTAATTTCAGTTTGATACTTTTCTATGAATTCCTTGTGTTTTATATAGTAGAATTATGTAAATAAATCAATACAATGTACCAAACCTGATGCCTTTGATCTTTAACCTAATTTACCTATATTTTTGCTGTTCAAATATTCACTCAAGGTTAGGCTTGCAAGTGCCATTACTGATAGGCACAATTAATTTACTCATCAACATTTTCTGTAATATTATGAAGTACTTATTATCAATGTTTGATAGTAGGTGGTAAACACAGAGGTGAGTTAAAATATATTAACTACGTCTATTTGGATGATACTCTGTTTTTAGCACTTGCAGGTCTATTGAATTTAGCAAATCAACCAGTTAACACAAGCCTACCAGGCGAGCTAAATTACTTCTGCTCGCTTCGAGGCAAGTAACACTGAAACATGCATGAGAGCATCATCTGCCAAGGACGACTGTAAACTCGCTCTCTGTAGCTGATGTGAGTAAGACCTTTGAACAGGTCAACATTCACAAGGCTGCAGGGCCAGACAGATTACCAGGACGTGTACTCCAAACATGCGCTCACCAGGACCCTGGGACTAAACATCTCCCTCTGCAACTGGATCCTGGACTTCCTGACAGGCCGCCCCCAAGGGGTAAGGGTAGGTAAACAACACATCCGGCACGGTGATCCTCGGAGCGCCAAGTCTAGGTCCAAGAGGCTTCTAAACAACTTCTACCCCCAAGTCATAAGACTCCTGAACATCTAATCAAATAGCTACTCAGACTATTTGCATTGCCCCCACCCCATATTTTACGCTGCTGCTACTCTGTTCATTATCTATGCATAGTCACTTTAACTCTACCTACATGTACATATTACCTCGACTAACCGGTGCCCCTGCACATTAACTCTGTACCGTAGCTTCGCTATTGTTATTTTACTGCTGCTCTTGAATTATTTGTTACTTTTTATTTATTTTTTAGGTATTTTCATTGTTGGTTAAGGGCTTGTAAGTAAGCATTTCACCTAATTATATTCGGCGCATGTGACAAATACAATTTGATTTAAATTCTTCCATGTGTCTTGCCTTCCGGCAAAGTTTAAGGAAACAGCAACCCTGTACTTTGAAATGGCAGATGTTTCACAATGCTGCTCACTTCCTGGATTTAGAGCTTCATACTATTTTAGTGCAAGAGGACAGGAACTAGACCGAAAAGCAACAGGAACTGGAATGAAAAGATCAGTGACTGATGATGGCTGCTAAAACTAACAACTCTAGGGTCTAATAGGGTAGATGGTTTTCTACGGTGTGTTGTTTTTTTCTTATTTCTTTGTTTTAGTCTGAAACGTTTTAATTGACTTGATCTGGATATAGTAGACTAGAGAATGAGAAGGAGGCAGGCCTGAGCTGTAACTGTGTGGGTGAGTTAGATGACGCTGTTATGATGTCTACTCTGCTCTTTCGTTTTTTTGTGTGTTGGACCTCTGTCTTGAGTGTTATCTCAAGTTTAGCATGGGAAAGTGCATCTAGTGAATGACACAGCATCGGTCTTGGAACATTTCAAATGGTTAAGTAATTGAAGCTAGGAAGTATTTTGTTTTATTTTTTTACAACATTTCTGGTGCTTTATGCAATATGTTATGTTGTGTGCATGTATTTATGTACAACTGGTTTAGACATTTACATTAATATTGTGCTCTTCTAGACTAATGATATGGCCATTTGCTTTGGCTTAGTCTGAAGCAGTTTATCTGATGAAAGAAGTGAGTCAGCTGACTAAAACTTATATTCAATAACGTTGTAGGAAGAGACTGTCACATTTGCCAAAACAATTTGTTAACTGATTTTAACAAATACATTTTTATAGAGAGTTGGGAAGACAGTTGAGACAACTTGACAATTTTCGTTGAGATTTTTCTCTGTTACTTTCCAAATCTCAGTTTACACAAGGTCTCCTAAGAGCTTGTTTGTTATTTTAAATTGGCTCCCAGGGACGGGGAGTAATGTGGTGATGTGCTGTATAGTTCATTCATTCATGAATTGAGACTGCCTCTAGGGAGCACTGCGAGAGTCTGTGAGGCACCATGCCAGCGAGACAGTGACTCAGTTTAGGCTGAGCTCTTTTGGTGGTGAACTCTATGTGGTTCTAGTCCGGGATCTGACCTCTGCTCAAGAGCTAGCACCAGTCTCTGAGGAGCTCAACTTGAGATACTGAAGCCTCCTGGGTTGTTGTGACGGCAGCAAGAGAAGTACATTGAAATCAGTTCATGCAACAGGCTCAAAAGGACGGTAAATCCACATAATAGTCAACTCTGAAAGCCTGCTATCATAGACATTGTTCCTGTTTAAAGTGTGCAATGAGGGCAGTGTGTTTGATGCTGACTGCCTTATTGATGCTGGAATATGTGTGCCGGAGTGACACCATGTCCACCTGTAAGTCTCTGGACTTGGAGCTGGTGAAGAGGAAACGTATTGAGGCCATCCGTGGACAGATACTGAGCAAGCTGCGGCTACCCAAGGAGCCAGAGATTGACCAGGAGGGAGACACTGAGGAGGTCCCAGCTTCCCTGATGTCCATCTACAACAGCACAGTGGAGCTGAGTGAGGAGCAGGTGCACACGTACATACCGTCCACTCAGGATGCAGAGGAGGAGGCATACTTTGCAAAGGAGGTCCACAAGTTCAACATGAAACAAAGTGAGTAGATATATCCATGCATGCTGTCTACATGCACACACATCCTGCTGCTTACACAGGCTCTGGCTTGTCAAGTTAAAGTGGATGCTTCTCTAGCCTCACTTCAGTCAAGTATAGGCGTGTTAAATGGTTGATGTGTGTAGGGGGATCTTCAAAGGTCGATTTAAGATATAAACCCTAGCTAACCACAGGCCTTCACCATGGTAATTGCATAGCAATGCAAAAAAGTAGGCATTGTATATATTTTGCTTGTTGTCATAATCTTTGATCATCGCTCCCATATTTGGAGTGAAATAACATTAGACCACATTGTCACTTACAATGTGGAGGGTGAGACAGATGGACGGGGCCAGTGGTTTCCTCTGACTGATTACTGTGTGCTTATTCTGGTTATCTGAAAAGCTGACAGGAAGGAACACTTGACTTAGTACGTGCTGTTAAATGACTAAGGTTCTGCCCTCAAAAATAAAAGGGCTGCTATCTCTGTATACCATGTAGCATCTGTCTAACTTTTCACCACCCTGGATTGAGGAGTGCAGGATGATGCAGAGAGGTTAGGTAGACATGCAAATGATTATTAAGGCTATTTCAACCTTGTCGCATGTCGTGAATAAGATCCATTTGAAGTGGTGCTGTAGTTTATGACTGGCATAAACTGCAGTTGGCAGATCATTTTTAGGATGTACATTTGTATAATTATGTCCTTTAGATAAGGTTGTTGACTGAAAATGGGTGTTTCTTCCATTGGTTTACTGAACTGACTGCAATGGCCCTGTCTGCTGTATGTAAAACCATGGCCTGCGTCAACCTTTTACCTCTCCCTCCCAGATGTTTCCTTCCCTTTGCTGGGTCCGTCCCCCTTTTTGTCTACAGGACAGTATACATCGCTACAGTGTAAACTTGTTGTCCAGGCAGTAACTCTGTGCAGGTTAGGTTTAAGCCAGAAGCCCTTAGGACCGTGCCCTCTGATTAGATCCTTTTTGATGCCATTGGTTGATGCCATTGGTTTATTGTAATACAGCAGCATGGTGTGATCTAGCTTCCAGAGCAGAGCCTCACTACCTCAGTGTCCCTGTCAATGTGTAATTATTGTTACAGACTCAGATGTAATTTTGGCTCTGGCAGATAGCATTTGAGGCCAAACCTGAAACTGCATTCGCTCTCTCTGAGAGTGCCTTTTATATAACAGAATCTATCCACAATAGTCTTATTACCAGTACTATGGTAAAGTGCAGCTTCTCTTTCGGTTTCTCTTTCTTTCTCTATACCCCCTCTCCCGCACTGACAGGTTCAGTAGTAGAAAGTACAAAAAAACAAACATATTGACTCTCCTTTCCAAGGTGAGAACACCAGTAAGCACCAGATGCTCTTCAACATGTCTGAGATGCGGTCAGTATTGGGGACTGATCGACTGCTCTCTCAAGCTGAGCTCCGTCTCCTCATCAAGAACCATGGCCTGCTCGACGACAGCGAGCAGAGGCTGGAACTCTACAGAGGAGTTGGCGATAAGGCACGTTACCTGAAGTCCCATTTTGTCTCCAAGGAATGGGCCAATCGCTGGGTGTCCTTTGACGTAACACAGACTCTGAATGAGTGGCTGCAAGGGGCTGGTAAGTTACAATTTCCTTTAGGATTGTAGATATAATTACAGAACACAAACAGTATGTTGCAATACAGTTGCAATCATATCCTGTTACAAATCTGTGTCTGCTTGAAGTGACAAAGCATGTGAAAGAACTGTCCAACAGACTTTTACACCTAAAACAGTATACCTATTCCTTCAGGTTTCAAAATAAGTTTGATACACCATTATAATAGTCTTTTTGCAACGCTTTACAGGAGAGGAGCAGGGATTCCAATTGAAGTTGCCTTGTGATTGTGGGAAACCAATGGAGGAATTCAGCTTCAAAATATCAGGTATTTGCAGTTTACTCCCATTCACTGTATTGAAATCAACTCAAGCCATACGTTTTCTGCCAAAACCTCCACTGTGAATCTCTTGCCTGACAGGTGTCAATGTTTTATACGATAGGGATGAACAAGCTGAGGGGAGATACAGAAACACTAGCCATGAAAATGCCATCAAAGCCTCACATTTTACTGATGTCACTTCCTGTGGAACGCCACAGGCAGCCTAGCTCTCGGAAGAAACGACAAACCACTACTGAAGAGATCTGCTCAGAGTGAGACTATCCTTTATTCCAACGGCCCAAGAGCACATTTAGAATGATCAATTAACGTCTCTTAAATGTGTACTAACAAAGTTCATCTCTTTTGGCAGATAGATATACTGTAAACCTACTTAGAGGCCGTGTTAACCCCCTCTTAATGCCCTGTTAGCTCCCTGTTAGCGCCCTGTTAACTCCCTGTTTGTAAGAAATAAGGTGTATAACTCACAGGTGTGTGTATCCCCCAGTAAATCGGAGAGTTGCTGTGTGCGAAGACTTTACATTGACTTCCGTAAGGACCTGGGCTGGAAGTGGATCCATGAACCCACTGGCTACTTTGCTAACTACTGCATCGGCCCCTGCACCTATATATGGAACACAGAAAACAAGTATTCCCAGGTAATGCTACCAGTCATGTTGTTGTAGACGTCCCCATTGTTAACTGTCTTTCAAGGATCTGTACAGTCGGGGTGTTCAGTTACCAGACGCTGTATAGCCACGGGGGGAGATGGTCTGTTCAGTGAGATATCTAGTGTTGTTTACCCAACCACAGGTACTGGCTCTGTATAAGCACCACAACCCCGGAGCCTCTGCCCAACCCTGCTGTGTTCCACAGGTCTTGGAGCCCCTACCCATTATCTATTATGTGGGGAGACAACACAAGGTCAGTGAATACTGTATAGTTAGAAGTATCAAATGAAACTCTCATAACATCCTCACCGAATTGAAATCATAGTCAACACAGTTGCTGGGTTTGAATACGTATTTATAATGTCTATCCATTGAATGTGCTTTTTTTTCACAGGTGGAGCAGTTGTCCAATATGATTGTTAAGTCCTGCAGGTGTAGCTAGAATTACTGCACATGTCTCTCCATGTTCTTGTCCATTGTATTTCCTTGTACTCATGGGGATACAAAATGGGGGCTGATCCTTTTTGATGCCGCTGGTTTAGTGTAAAATGCTTGTCCCTTGGAAATCAGGATGTAGTCAAGACATTCATTTACGAAGGGTACTACTATAATTGTGTTTGGGTGGTGTCTCTAGTCTGCATTTTTCATTTAGCTTTCCCCAGCAGAGAATTTGTTTATGTTTAGTGATTTGTTAATGTTTTCTTATTTTATTTTAAATATATGTAGTGCTTTATGGAGTTTAAAAAAATGTTGTTTAGACTTGTAAATGTCCTGGGTGTGTCAATAGTCTTGACTTGTTGTCACTGTGTTGCAGTATTTGTGCTCCCTGGGGAAAGAGAGAGGCTAAAACGGGATTAGTTTGGGTTTACTACTTAAAATAATGAATGTAGAATATCAACTTCCTCTCAATATTTTTGTCATTCTCTTTTGAATAAATGTATCTGCATCACACCACTTATCAAGTCTTTGACAAGATGGGGCAGATAGAGATGGCAGCTTCGCTTCAAGCCCTTAGGAAACTGCAGTATTTTGTTTTTAATGTATTATTTCTTACATTGTTAGCCCAGAAAATCTTAAGTGTGATTACGTATAGCCGGGAAGAACTATTGTATATGAGAGAGTTACCAGCACTACGACCAGGAATACAACTTTCCCAAAGTGGATCCTTTGTCTGCACCTCCCAGGGTATTTGAACTGATTCAAGAGGCCAACCAAAAACAACACCGTCGGAGGAGAGGGTGCCTGAGCGGTCTTCTAGTGAGGCTTCGGATGCGCGCACACCACAAACCGCTTCCGAGTATATTACTCGCTAATGTCCGGTCCATAGTTAACAAAGTCGACGAAATTGGGGCAAGAGTTGCTTTCCACAGAGATATCCGGGATTATAACATACTCTGTTTCACAGAGACATGGCTAGCTGGGGGCATGCTGTTGGAGTCCGTACAACCAACGGGATTTTCAGTGCATCGCACCTACAGGAACAAATATTTCTCTGGTAAGAAGAAGGGCGGGCGTGTCTGTTTCATGATTAACGACTCATGGTGTAATTGTAACAACATACAAGAATTCAAGTCCTTTTGTTCACCTGACCTAGAATTCCTCACAATCAAATGCCGACCCTATTATTTCCCAAGAGAAACCTCCTTGGTTACTGTCACAGCCGTGTATATCCCCCTGCAAGCGGATACGTAGACGGCCATCAAGGAACTTCACTGGACTTTATTCAAACTAACAACCATAAATCCTAAGGCTGCATTTATTGTAGCTGGGGATTTTAACAAAGCTAATCTGAGAACAAGGCTACCTAAATTCGATCAGCATATCGGTTGCAGTACACAGGCGAGTAACACACTCGACCGCTGCTACTCAAACTTTCGTGATGCATACAAGGCCCTCCTCCACCCTCCTTTTGGCAAATCTGACCATGACTCCATCTTGTTGTTCCCCTCTTATAGGCAGAAACTAAAACAGGAAGCTCCCGTGCTTAGATCTATCCAATGCTGGTCTGACCAATCGGATTCCACGCTTTAAGATTGCTTCGATTACGTGGACTGGGATATGTTCCGGATAGCCTCAGACAATTAACATTGACATATACGCTGACTCGATGAGCGAGTTTATAAGGAAGTGAATAGGAGATGTTGTACTCACTGTGACTATTAAAATCTTCCCTAACCAGAAACTGTGGATTGATGGCAGAATTTGCGCAAAACTGAAAACACGTAGCGCCGCATTTAATCATGGCAAGGCGACTGGAAACATGACTGAATACAAACAGTGTAGTTATTCCCTCTGTAAGGCAATCAAAAAGCCAAAACGTCAGTATAGAGACAAAGTGGAGTCCCAATTCAACGGCTCAGACACGAGACATATGTGGCAGGGTATACAGACAATCACAGACTACAAAGGGAAAACCAGCCACGTCGCGGACACCGACGTCTTGATTCCGTACAAGCTAAACACCTTCTTCGCCCGCTTTGAGGATAACACAGTGCCACCAATGCAGCCCGCCACCAAATACGGTTGGCTTTCCTTCTCGGTGGTCGACGTGAGTAAGACATTTAAGCGTGTTAACCCTCTCAATGCTACCGGTCCAGACGACATCCCTAGCTGAGTCCTCAGAGCATGCGCAGACCAGCTGGCTGGGGTGTTTACGCACATATTCAATCTCTCCCTATCCCAGTCTCCTGTCCCCACTTTCTTCAAGATGTCCACCATTGTTCATGTACCCAAGAAAG
This sequence comes from Oncorhynchus masou masou, assembly GCF_036934945.1. Taxonomy (NCBI): domain Eukaryota; kingdom Metazoa; phylum Chordata; class Actinopteri; order Salmoniformes; family Salmonidae; genus Oncorhynchus; species Oncorhynchus masou. The sequence goes on along the minus strand of NC_088219.1, from coordinate 16,385,936 downwards.
CAAAGGTAATTCAAATAAATGACTATCACCCTGTAGCACTCACTTCTGTCATCATGAAGTGCTTTGAGAGGCTAGTTAAGGATCATATCACCTCTAACTTACCTGACACCCTAGACCCACTTCAATTTGCTTTCCGCCCCAATAGATCCACAGACGATGCAATCGCCATCGCACTTTAAACTGCCCTATCCCATCTGGACAAGAGGAATACCTATGTAAGAATGCTGTTCATTGGCTATAGCTCAGCCTTCAACATCATAGTATCCAAGCTCATCACTAAGCTCGGGGGCCTGGGTCTGAACCCTGCCCTGTGCAACTGGGTCCTAGACTGACGGGCTGCCACCAGGTGGTGAAGGTAGGAAACAACACCTCCCCTTCGCTGATCATCAACACAGGGGCCCCACAAGGGTCAGCCCCTTCCTTTACTCCCTGTTCACCCATGACTGCGTGGCCAACTCAATCATCAAGTTTGTAGACGACACAACACAGCCTGATTACCAACAATAACGAGACAGCCCTGGGAGTGTGGTGCCAGGAAAATAACCTCTTACTCAATGTCGATAAAACAAAGGAGCTGAAGTGGATTTCAGGAAACAGCAGAGGGAGCACACCCCTATCCACGTCGGGGGACTGAACCAGAGGTGAGCATTGGATGAATGGCATGACATTGGGCCTCAGGATCTTGTCACAGTATCTCTGTGCATTCCAATTGCTATCGATAAAATACTATTGTGTTCGTTGTCCGTAGCTTATGCCTGCCCATGCCATAACCCCATGGGGCACTCTGTTCACAACGTTGACATCAGCACCATGGGGGCACTCTGTTCACAATGCTGACATCATCAAACCGCTTGCCCACATGACACCATACAGGCTGTCTGCCATCTGCCCGGTACAGTTGAAACCGAGATTCATCAGTGAAGGGCACACTTCTCCAGGGTGCCATCAAAGGGTCTAGCGGAATGCTTGTTCCTAGCTCCAACGGTGCAGTGGTATCTAACTTCACAACAATACACACAAATCTAAAAGTAAAAAAATAGAATAAAGAAATATATAAATATTAGGACGAGCAATGTCAGAGTGGCTTTGACTAGAATACAGTAGAATACTGTATACCCCATAGATAGGCAGTTCCCATTCAAGTCAGGACTGGCAGCCATTGGTACGGTACTCTTAAATGTATCAGTCAAAGTGCCAGGGTTAGAGGTTCTGAAGTCCTATGGATTATATCTATGGCCACAATTTAACAAGCTGTTCTATATTTGGCACGCATGCTGCCGAAATTGCAGTCTTCATGACTGTAAGTGGTTTTGATGAAACTTAATCGACAGCAATGTTTTAGAAGCTATTGATCCTCTAGCAAAATTATACTCTCTGGTGTCGTAGCCAAAAGTTTTGAGCATGATACAAATATTAATTTCCACAAAGTTTGCTGCTTCAGTGTCTTTAGATATTTATGTCAGATGTTACTATGGAATACTGAAGTATAATAACAAGAATTTCATAACGTGTCAAAAGCTTTTATTGACAATTAAATGAAGTTGATGCAAAGAGTCAATATTTGCAGTGTTGACCCTTCTTTTTCAAGACCTCTGCAATCTTCCCTGGCATGCTGTCTATTAACTTCTGGGCCACATCCTGTCTGATGGCAGCCAATTCTTGCATAATCAATGCTCAGAGTTTGTTAGAATTTGTGGGTTTTTGTTTGTCCACCCACCTCTTTAGGATTGACCACAAGTTCTCAATGGGATTACGGTCTGGGGAGTCTCCTGGCCATGGACCCAAAATATCAATGTTTTGTTCCCCGAGCCACTTAGTTATCACTTTTGCCTTATGGCAAGGTGCTCCATCATGCTGGAAAAGGCATTGTTCGTCACCAAACTGTTCCTGGATGGTTGGGAGAAGCTGCACTCGGAGGATGTTGATACCATTCTTTATTCATGGCTGTGTTCTTAGGCAAAATTGTGAGTGAGCCACTCCCTTGGCTGAGAAGCAACCCCACACACGAATGGTCTCAGGATGCTTTACTGTTGGCATGACACAGGACTGACGGTAGTGCTCACCTTGTCTTCTCCGGACAAGCTTTTTTCCGGATGCTCCAAACAATCGGAAAGGGGATTCATCATAGAAAATGACTTTACCCCAGTCCTCAGCAGTCCCCTGTACCTTTTACAGAATATCAGTCTGTCCCTGATGTTTTTCCAGGAGAGAAATGGCTTCTTTGCTGCCCTTTTGACACCAGGCCATCCTCCAAAAGTCTTCACCTCACTGTCAGCAGATACACTCACACCTGCCTGCTGCCATTCCTGAGCAAGCTCTGTACTGGTGGTGCCCCGATCCTGCAGCTGAATCAACTTTAGGAGACAGTCCTGGCACTTGCTGGACTTTCTTGGCCACCCTGAAGCCTTCTTCACAACAATTGAACCGCTATCCTTGATGTTCTTGATGATCCGATAAATGGTTGATTTAGGTGCAATCTTACTGGCAGCAATATCCTTGCCTGTGAAGCCCTTTCTGTGCAAAGCAATGATGATGGCACGCGTTTCTTTGCAGGTAACCATGGTTGACAGAGGAAGAACAATGATTCCAAGCACCACCCTCCTTTTGAAGCTTCCGGTCTGTTATTCAAACACTCATGCCTGTGTTAACGAGAAAATCACTCACATGATGTCAGCTGGTCCTTTTGTGGCAGGGCTGAAATGCAGTGGAATTTTCTGGGGGGAAGTTCATTTGCATGGCAAAGAGGGACTTTGTTATGAAGAATGATCAGATGAATAACATTCTGGAGTATATGCAAATTGCCATTAAACAAACTGAGGCAGCAGACTTTGTCATTCTCAACTTTTGGCCACTACTGTAGTATTTCAAATTATTTTATTTATGTCTGTTCGGACAGGAGTAATTTAATAGCCTCATTTTGGCTACATGATTTAAATTTATCACAGGGTGCTGCAGCACCCCTACTTCCTGCGGCTATGGACACCGAGGTGGGGGTGTTTAGTTTCAGTTGGAATGTGTTTTTATTTTAATATTTACCACTAGCAGTGCACGTTGCATTTTATACCAATAGGATAATGCTTAAATTAGCATTATTAAGCTTGTCTTTGTTGCATTTATGGGGGCTCATTCACACTCTGAATATGTCACCATCTCAACAGGCAGCTTGAATGAAATTGTTATGCTATGTCAGGTCAACGTGAAAGGGCTGGTTGGCTCTCACTCAAGGTTGAGTGCATGTGAGTCTTTGTGCTTGCAGACACCTGCACCACATTTCTTTTCACATTTCCCTCTTCTCAGTGCAATAACAAATAAAACTGTTGGGTCAAATAAAAATCAGGCCGCCAGTTGGGGAGCTATGCCCTAGAGCACATATGTCAGAGTCAAGGCCCGCGGGCCACATCCGGCCCGCGAGAAGGTTTTTTACGGCCCCTGGGATGATCTTGATTTATTTTGCCTTATGGCAAGCCGGCAGGTGCTACTACATTTCATGCTGGAAAAGGGCTTCATTTCAATATTTGTTGGCACAGCACCAGCATCACAGTAAAATTAACTTTCAGATACCCATCAAAAATGGAGAAGCTGGACACTGAGAAGGATGTTTCAAACAAGGTGGGAGTCGGAGTATATGTTCGGAGGTAGCTGGAAAACCTGTGTGTCTTCTGTGTGGAGAAAGTGTGGCGGTACTGAAAGAGTATAATCTGAGACGACATTATGAAAGAAACACGCGGACAAAAACAAGAATATGGACATGGAACAAAGGCTACAAAAGGCAGAGGAATTAAAACAGGCCTCAAATCTCGACAGGCTCTGTTCAAAAAAGCCAAATCACTTGCCAGGCTGCTGTCAAGGCCAGTTTTATTTTGGATGCTAAATCAGCCCGGCCATTTACGGAGGGGATTTCATCAAAAACTGCATGATTAAAGTTTGTGACTCAGCAGTTTGCCCAGAAAAAGGCAACTCTTTTTAAATGTGAGTCTGAGCAGAAACCCTGATGACCAGTTGTCCATCAATCTAAAAGAGCAGAAAAAGGGAAAAATTGCATATTCCTTGGCTGTGGATGAGAGCACCGACATTTCTGACATTGCCCAGTTGTCATCATCCGGAGTCTTGGACTCACAGCCTAAGCGTGACAGAGGAGTTTTTGGCACACGTCCTATGCATGGCACAACTACGGGGCATGATTTGTATGAAGAGGTGTCAAGATGTGTAAATGAGATGGAGCTGCCTTGGGAAAAACTCGTGGGTTTGACAACCGACGGAGCACCTGAATGTGTGGACACAGGAGCGGACTGGTGGCGAAGCACGGGAAAAGATGCAAGAGGAAAACGCGACAGGTGAGCTGACAGCTTATCATTGTATCATACACCAGGAAGCGTTGTGCGGTAATTGAAAATGGAGCATGTAATCCTTGAGTTAACTTTATCAGAGCCAAAGGTTTGAATCCGATAAAGGCATTTTAACGGAGTTAGAAACGGAGCATGGTGATTTGCCTTATCACACAGAGGTGCGATGGCTAAGCCAGGGAAAGGTGCTTCAAAGATGTTTCCTGTGAGGAGATTTGTCTGTTCTTGGACAGCAAAGGGAAAGACACAACACAACTGGACGAAATGTTTCTTGTGAAATGGCTTTTCTGTGTGACATTACGACAGTCATCTGAATGCAATGAACTTGCAGCTGCAGGGTCGGGATCATGTCATCTCTGATATGTACAGTACAGTGAAGGCATTTAAAACCAAACTGACTCTGTGGGAGACGCAGATGCGGAAAGAAAATTTGAGCCACTTTCCCAGCTGCCAGACCATGAAGGAGCTGAAATACCAGAATTTTCTGGGGGATGCTTGCCGCTGACTTTCGACGCCGATTTGCTGACTTTGAAGCACAAAAAAGCAGGGACTTTGTTATGAAGAATGATCAGATGAAAACCTCCAAATGGAGTTGATTGACCTCCAATGCAATGATGCACTCAAACATGCGGCAGTGGGTGCTGAGGTTTCCTCCCCGACACAATGTCATTGCTCAACATCCAGGCTGCTCAAACGTTGTCTATGTTCAAGCACATTTGTGTGAACAACTTTTTCTTTGATGAACCTGAACAAAACATCACACAGAAGTAATTTACTGCTGAACACCTCCACTCAATTCTGAGGATTTCCTCAGCTCAGAGCCTTACCCCGAACATTGATGAACTTGTAAAAGATGGGACACCTGCAAGTATCACCCTCAACCTCAAACAAGTGAACATTATGGCAATCACATATTTAGAGTTTTTACTCAGTTCAAGTTTAAATGTTAAAGTTTTTATTTGTTTTCACTGCATGTTACTTCTCCTTAAACAAAGTGTTGTTTTTGATTAATAGATTTTTGCACTTTATTTTATTGTATTTCAATCCAATTATATTTTAAAAATATTTCAGTTGAGTGGGATAGAAAATTCTATTATTGTTTTTTCTTGAATATTTGTCACTTTTGCTAAAATAGAAAATATAGGCTACTGATGGTGCCTTGAATGTTTCTTTCATTTAATGTTCATGTTATGGGGATTTTTATATAAAGGAAATTTGTCTTTTGTGTCTGTTGAAAATTAAAGATTACTGACAGAGCCATAAGAAAATATTGCTTTATTTATCTGATCATATTGGAATATATTTGTTAGGTTTTCAGTAGGTTCAATTAGGTTCACTAGACTATATGCGTCATTTAAAAATTTTTCAATGAACAATTAAAAGTCTGCCCTCGGCTTGTAGCTAAATTTTTTATTTGGCCCTCCGTCCATTTGACTTTGACACCCCTGCCCTAGAGGCTCAATTCAATAAACAAAGTTACAACTTTGAACAACAGTTTCCAGTAAATCACTGTCTCAGACATTATTATTATCAATATATTTTAATTCTTTACATCATTAAACTTTTGAAAGAATAACAGGCCTTCATTACAATGAAAGTACTCCGGAGTGTTTATGCAAATGAATCACATTAAATCATATAAAGAAAAAAAAGCTAAAATGATATGTCTAAACCCTCTGTTGCAATGCGTCTTTTGTCATGTGAATTTGGCAGAATCTTTTTGAGCAATTTCCTCAAGTCTCTGAGATGAGGTAAACTTCCAGCTGCCTCCACTCTACCATTCCTGAACGGTCTTGTCCCACACCAACTGTCCATGTGGCTCCTTCATCCCTTCAGGAAGAAGTGCCAGATAGGTAGGAGTCTGTGCTCCTTCTTCAGGACTCTTGGGGGCTTTGGAGCCTGCCATGTCAGTGCGGACCCAGCCAGGGCAGCAGGCGTTGAGCAGGATTCCATCAGCTGCCCGGGTCTTAGTCAGAAAATGAGCCTGAATCCTGGACAACACAGTCACTCCGATCTAAACAGAGGTGAAAAAAACAGTATGATAAATTTGCCATTTGTGACCTGTTTCAAGAAGCTAGGTGTATGTCACAAGTCACTACTTCACAGGAGAGGCATTTGAGATTTTTTTAAATAAATTAAAATGTGTTTTTTTATGCCTTTTTTGAACATGTGAACTTTCATGTGCCTTAATAAGAAACGTGTATGCCATCTGTAAATTTGAATACAAATGTTAAATTATGAGCCTTGTTGGTTGTGCCATGGAAAAATCCAGGAACCTTCCCGCTAGCCATGATTAGCTGAGATAATGGATGGGCTGGACATGGAGAGAGTTGAGTTCTGATTGGTCTGCCATGTAGCATGCTTCTATAACATGAGCTTCTCAGTATGTGTAGATAATCCTTGCTACCACTGCATTTTTGAAAGATACAACGTTAGCCATGGAAACCTGCAAAAGTGTTGCTTCTGCTCTCAATAACTTCACAGCCCAGGATTTAGCAGGAGCTATCAACAAAGATTAGTGGGATAAAGTTGTGATGGACTACTTTTCTGCAAAAGATCAGTGTGAATTGGAATGACTTGACATAACGGGCAAAACAAGCTGTAGCTAGCTACAAACCAAACGGAAAAGACACTGCCGTGAAGCGTTCATCCATGTATACATACGGTAAGAGTCTAGCTACATTTTCAGATATTAGATGTTCCTCATTTTGTCAAAGTCATTTTCATTGCAAGTTAAAGCGTACTGTTGACTAGCTAGCGAATGTTACGTGTATGATCTGTATAGTAATATTATTCGTATCACAGAAGGCCATTTGCATTTTTAGTTATAGCCTACAGCTAACATTGAACCTAGTTGGTTAGCTTTAGTTACCTGCAGATTCATACTATAGTATTTCATGCATAGTGGCTAGCTATGACAATCCATCTGTACTGCAGCTATGGGTTGGGATTATGGTTCATTGTTTAGCTAGCTAGCTAAACAAATGACTCCACTTCATAAGAGAATGACTACATGACCCATCAAGTTTGCCAGGTGTGTCTGGGTGTAATTTTCTCAAAAGTGGGGTTACAAGTTTATCAACTTCCAAAGCAGAATTACTTTCCCATTGTTCCTCATGACATACCATTTTGGAGCTCCAAGTCTCTACTTTTATCCAATAACACAATTTCGCTACATAAGGCCAAATTGAGGCGGTGGGTCACATTTGCCCATTCCCCGTAATAGTTTTGTGGACAGACAGAACCCTACCTTTGTTGTGCCATAGGCTGTGTTTGGCCACCCCTGGGCCTGATGGTTTCCCTGCTGAGCGGCAATAACAAACTGCCCCATCAGCAAGCACAGCTCCTCCTCAGAGAGCTCAGTATCCCGGAACCTCCAAGACGCAACAGAAAAAAGACCTTGTAATGCAGTAGTTTATGACTGCATGTGATGATCACAGTAATGGTTTAATTTGAAAATATTGTCTATGATCTGTAGTAGCAACTGACAAACTGATTTGATTGTCCAATTATGATTAAGGCCACAACAGCAAAATGTTCTTCATATCTGCTAATGCAACAGTTTCTGTTGAAGGGATGAATAGGGCTTTCGTTCAAGTTGGTCAGGTTTGCGGTTAGATGGATGTATAATGATATCAGTGTATATTACTCTCTCAGTAGATTACAATTCAGAATTAAGTTAAGGATGAATGAGGTTTTCGATGCAGAATAAAGATCATACTTGGCTTGTAGTTGAGGGCTGCATGTATCAAGAGCCTTCTTGCTAACAAAGCTGGAGACATTCACCACTCTGGCATTTGGTCTGAGGAGGGGTAGGAGAGCATGGCACACCCACAGGGTGCCCCAAAAGTTGGTGCGCATGGTCACCTCAGCCTGTTCCCCAAAAGTCTCAGTCGCATCATCTAGGGAAAAAATGTGACCATCAATTATTGCTTTGTACAAGAGAAAGCGGGGGGGGGGGGGAGAGTGGGGGCTGTGTCAATATAGCATCACCCTCACCCATCATATTTGCAGAGAATGTTTCTAATTCAATCACACTGATACATATGACTATCATTCATGTTACACATTCCAATACACTAGCCTTACTATTGTTGCTAGGCAGTTTAAACTGAACAGTTGGCTGGCTGATTGTTGCTAAACATGGCACACTACCTGGCCTCAGAGCATTTTGTATTATTCTGTACGTAAATTTGAGACACCATTTATACTGAACAAAAATATAAACTCAACATGTAAAGCGTTGGTCCCATGTTTCATGAACTGTAATAAAAGATCCCAGAAATGTTCCACATCCACAAAAAGCTTATTTCTCTAAAATGTTGTGCACAAACGTGTTTACATCCCTGTTAGTGACTATTTATCCTTTGCCGAGAGTCCGTCCACCTGACGTGTGACATACCAAGAAGCTGATGAAACAGCATGATCATTACAGGTGCACCTTGTGCTGGTGACAATAAAATGCCACTTTAAATTGTGCAGTTTTGTCACACAACACAATCCCATAGATGTCTCAAATTTTAAGGGAGCGTGCAATTGGCATGCTGACTGCAGGAATGTCCACCAGAGCTGTTGATCATTTTATGTTAATTTCTCCAATGTCATTTTAGAGAATTTGGCAGTAAGTCCAACCGGTCTCACAACCACAGACCACTTGTAACCAAGCCAACCCAGGACCTCCACATCCATCTTCTTCACCTGCGGGATCGTCTGAGACCAGCCACCCAGACAGCTGATGAAACTGAGGAATATTTCTGTCTGTAATAAAGCCTTTTTGTGGGAAAAAACTCATTCTGATTGGCTGGGCCTTGCTCCCCAGTGGGTGAGCCAGTCTCCCAAGTCGGTAGGCCTATGCCCTCCCACGCCCACCCCTGGCTGCGCCCTTGCCCAGTCATGTGAAATCCATAGATTAGGGGCTAATTAATTTATTCCAATTGACTGTTACTAATTACAATTCCATTATATGTTACGAAATAGCAAAAGGTAACACATGTTATGAATTTACAAAACATACAGTATGTTACAAATTCTAGCTAGGTGGCTGCCGTTAGCTAGCTGGCTAATGTTACATTATATGCCCACCCAGGGGTGGCAGGTAGCCTAGTGGTTAGCCTAGAGAGTTGGTCCAATAACGAAAGGTTGTTGGATCAAATCCCCGAGTTGACAAGGTAAAAATCTGTCGTTTTGCCCCTGAACAAGGCAGTTAACCCACTGTTCCCGGTACACCGTCATTGTAAATAAGAATTTGTTCTTAACTGACTTGCTTAGTTAAATAAAGGTTAAATTAAAAAAATAGAAACAACCAATGACAGCCTACCCAGGGCCAATTGCGCGTCGCCCTATGGGACTCCCAATCACGGCTGGATGTGATACACCCTGGATTTGAACCAGGGGCTGTAGTGACGCCTCTTGCACTGAGATGCAGTGTCTTAGCTCTCGAGGGGCAGAGCGGTCTGTCTCATGTAACCATGCCAAAAGTAACATATCATACTATGTTAAATCTAGCCTATGAGACCAAACTGTGGCACAAGATCCGCCCACAAACCTCTCGCTATGTGGAGTGAGGGAGATCTAGCCCGGATTGAACCAGTCACGTCCTTGGGCGAAAGCAGGGAATGAGTAGCGCCCTTCTCAAATTAACACCAATCTGCGTAGCGTGGTCATTTTGTCATCCAGAAACATCTCTTTTCCATAAAATATGTTTGAATGTTCTAACTAGTTTTCATTGCGACGGAAGATAAAGCGTTTATATAAAAAATAATCCATTTTAAATGTGAAAACACCGAACTCTACTAATTATGACATGTGTTTCAATTACAATTTTTGTTATGAGCAGACTTCGCTGTTGGATAGAGCGGGGCAACTGGCTCACGCCTGGGAGGCTGCCTGGTTCAAAATATAACGCAATTAAATTGCGAAGATTAATCGAACCCCCTCAATGTTACAACCGGCTAGCCCCGCAAAGCCGCCAAGCAAAATTGCAACACAGCAATAATTGTATAGCATGTTGCGCCAAAATAGTAGAATAGGCTACCGTACGGAACTTTTAAAGGACATTCCAGCGTTGTTAATGAGCACATCCAATCCCCCATATGTCTTCTGCAGAAAGTTACTCAGTTGCTTGGCGCTGCCCTGGTCGCAGATATCAAGGTGGTGGAAAGCAACTTCAAATCCTTCAGACTTCAGCATCTTCACTGCCTCATTTCCAAGTTTCTCATTTCGAGCAGTAAGAATAACATCCCCGGTAAATTTTGCCTTACAAAGCTCCCTCACAATCGCAAATCCTGTGCCTTTATTGGCACCGGTAACTACTGCCACTTTTTTTGACATTTCATTCGCTCTCCAAAACGTAATTTTTGTAAAGTAAATAGTTAAAGTAGCCTAACTATTTAAATCGTGTAATTAACCGCACTGTGGTTGTAGTGGGCTGACGTGCAGCCTGCGCTGATCTGGGAGAAGACATCGTTGATTTAGAGGAAAGTCATCCTTATTGGCTACTTTTGCAAACAAAGGAACGTGCACAGTCACTCTGACAGATGACGTTGTGTAGCCTAGTAGATCAAATAACCACATATGATACAATGGGAAGGATAGGGCGTATTATATTTATATAAGAAGGGAGAAGTTAGTCTATGTTCGCATAGTTCAGACGCCGAATTTATGGCGAGTCAACTGAATAGAAATGAACGCCTCATGTCCACCGGATACATCAACCTCTTTCCCTTCCAGTAGAACTCATTTGTTGTCAATGGAGCAGTTAGCAACGCTACCTCAGGGGAGCCGCACTGGGCTGCGGTGCGTCCTGTGTACCGCATGCCATTCAATATTTTCAGGCAGAGTTAAGAGCTTTGTTTGACATACTGATTAGTTTCATATATAGAGATGGATAGAGGACTCATCTTTATATCTGTGCCATTATAGCATATGTGACAGCAATTCAATTTCAATTGAGGGGGCTTTATTGGCATGGGAAACATGTTTACATTACCAAAGCAAGTGGAAATGGATAAACAAAAGTGAAATAAACAAAGTGAACAGTAAATATTTGTTCCAAAATAGTAAAGACATTTAAATGTCATTGTGTATATATACAGTGTTGTAACGATGTGCAAATAGTTAAAGGGACAATAAATACACATAAATATGTGTTGTGTGTGTTCACTGGTTGACCTTTTCTTGTGGAAATAGGTCACAAATCTTGCTGCTGTGATTGCACAATGTGATATTTGACGCAATCGGTATGTGAGTTTATCAAAATTTGATTTATTTTCACATTCGTTGTGGGTCTGTGTATTCTGAGGGAAATATATGTGTCTCTGGTCATACATTTGGCAGGAGGTTAGGAAGTGCAGCTCAGTTTCCACTTCATTTTGTGGTCAGTGTGCACGTAGCCTCAAAAGAAAGGCTATGCTCACTGAGTCTGTACATAGTCAAAGCTTTCCTTAAGTTTGGGTCAGTCACAGTGGCCAAGTATTCTGCCACTGTGTACTCTCTGTTTAGGGCCAAACAGCATTCTGGTTTGCTCTGTTTTTTTTGTTAATTCTTTCCAATGTGTCAAGTAATTATCGTTGTGTTTTCTCATGATTTGTTGGGTCTAATTGTGTTGCTGTCCTAGGGCTCTGTGGGTTCTGTTTGTGTTTATGAACAGAGCCCCAGGACCAGTTTGCTTAGGGGACTCTTCTCCAGGTTCATCTCTCTGTAGGTGATGGCTTTATTATGGAAGGTTTGGGAATCGCTTCCTTTTAACGTCTCTTTCCTGGATTTTGATCATTAGCGGGTATCTGCCTAATTCTGCTCTGCATGCATTATTTGGTGTCTTACATTGTACATATAGGATAGTTTTGCAGAATTCTGTGTGTAGTGTCACAATCTGGTGTTTGTCTAATTTTGTGAATTCTTGGTTGGTGAGCGGACCCCAGACCTCACAACCGTAATGGGCAATGGGTTCTATAACTGATTCAAGTATTTTTAACCAGATCCTAATTGGTATGTCGAATTTTATGTTCCTTTGGAAGGCATAGGGCGGCAGGTAGCCTAGTGGTTAGAGTGTTGGACTTGTAACCGAAAGGTTGTAAGATCGAATCGCTGAGCTGACAAGGTACAAATCTGTCGTTCTGCCCATGAACAAGGTAGCTAACCCACTGTTCATAGGCCATCATTGAAAATAAGAATGTGCTCTTAACTGACTTGCCTAGTTAAATAAAGGAAGAATAAGTAAATAGAAGGCCCTTCTTGCCTTGTCTCTCAGATTGTTCACAGCTTTGTGGAAGTTATCTGTTGTGCTGAGGTATGTATTGTTTTGTGTGTGCTCTAGGGCAACTGTGTCTAGATGGAATTTGTATTTGTGGTCCTGGCAACTGGACCTTTTTTGGAACATCATTATTTTTGTCTTACTGAGATTTACTGCCAGGGCCCAGGTCTTACATAATCTGTGCAGAAGATCTAAATGCTGCGGTAGGCCCTCCTTGGTTGGGGACAGAAGCACCAGATCATTTTCAAACAATAGACATTTGACTTCATGTTCTAGTAAGGTGAGGCTGGGTTCTGCACACTGTTCTAGTGCTCTTGCCAATTTGTTGATATACAATGCATTTGGAAAGTATTCAGACCCCTTCCCTTTTTCCATATTTTTACAGCCTTATTCTAAAATGGGTTAAATAAATTAAAAATCCTCATCAATCTACACACAATATCCCATAATGAGAGAGTGAAACAGGTTTTAAGACATTTTTGCAAATGTATTAAAAATAAAACACAAAACTTTTTTTACATACGTTTTTAGACCCTTTGCTATAAGACTCGAAATTGAGCTTAGGTGCATCTTGTTTCCATTGATCATCCTTGAGCTGTTTCTACAACTTGGAGTCCACCTGGGATAAATTCAAATGATTGGACATGATTTGGAAAGGCACACGAATGTCTATATAAGATCCCACAGTTAACAATGCATGTCAGAGCAAAAACCAAGCCATAAGGTCGAAGGAATTGTCCGTAGAGATCCAAGACAGGATTGTGTCGAAGGCACAGATCTGGGGAAGGGTGCCAAACTATTTCTGCAGCATTGAAGGTCCCCAAGAACACAGTGGCCTCCATCATTCTTAAATGGAAGAAGTTTGGAACCACCAAGACTCTTCCTAGAGCTGGCCGCCCGGCCAAACTGAGAAATCGGGGGAAATGGGCCTTGGTCAGGGAGGTCACCAAGAACTCGATGGTCACTCTGACAGAGCTCCAGAGTTCCTCTGTGGAGATTGGTTGTCCTTCTGGAAGGACAACAATCCTAAGCACACAGCCAAGACAATGCAGGAGTGGCTTTGACACAAGTCTCTGAATGTCCGTGAGTGGCCCCGACAGAACCCAGACTTGAACCCGATCGAACATCTCTGGAGAGACCTGAAAATAGCTGTGCAGCGACGCTCCCCATCCAACCTGACAGAGCTTGAGAGGATCTGCAGAGAAGAATTGAAGAAACTCTCCAAATACAGGTTGTGCCAAGCTTGTAGCATCATACCCAAGAAGATTCTACTTTCCAAATGCACTGTATATGGTGAAGAGGGTGAGGCTTAAGCTGCATCCCTGTCTCACCCCACGGTCCTGTGGAAAGAAATGTGTGTGTATTTAGCAAATTTTAACCTCACACTTGTTGTTTGTGTATATGGATTTTATAATGTCATATGTTTTTCTCCCCAACACCACTTTCCATCAATTTGTATAGCAGACCCTTAAAATTGAGTCAAAAGCTTTTTTTAAGTCAACAAAGCATGAGAAGACTTTGCCTTTATTTTGGTTTGTTTGTCCATTAGGGTTTGCAGGGTGAATACGTGGTCTGTCATATGGTAATTTTACATTTGCTCAGTACATTTTTTTTTCAATGAGGAAATCTACAAATCTGCTGTTAATGATAATGCAGAGGATTTTCCCAAGGTTGCTGTTGACACATATCCCACGGTAGTTTTTGGGGTCAAATTTGTCTTCACTTTTGTGGATTGGGGTTATCAGTCCTTGGTTCCAAATATTGGGGAAGATGCAGATGCCAGAGCTGAGGATGACATTAAACTCTTTAACTATAGCCAATTGTAATTTTTGGTCTGTATATTTTATAATTTCATTTAGGATACCAACAACACCATAGGCCTTTTTGGGTTGTATTTTGTCTTGTAGTTTGTTCAATTTAATTGGAGAATCCAGTGGGTTATGGTAGTCTTGAATAGCTGATTCTAAGATTTTTAATTGATCATGTATATGTTTTTTTCTGTTATTTTTTATAGAGCCAATAAGATTGGACAAGTGGTTTATCCACACAACTGGATGGATAACTCTTTGTGTTGTTTAGTGTGTTCCAATTTTCCCAGAAGTGGTTAGATTCTATGGATTATTCAATTACATTGAGCTGATTTCTAACGTGCTGTTCCTTCTTTTTCTGTGGTGTATTTCTGTATTGGTTTAGTGATTCACCATAGTGAAGGCGTAGACTCAGGTTTTCTGGGTCTCCATGTTTTTGGCTGGATAGGTTTCTCAATTTCTATCTTAGGTTTTTGTCAAACCATTTGTCATTGTTTTACATTTTCTTAGGTTGTCAACTTAATTTTTTTTATTTGATGGGGAATCTGAAAGGTCAAATATACTGTTTAGGTTTTCTACTACCAAGTTTACACCTTCACTATTACAGTGAAATGTTTTGTCAAGGAAGGTGTCTGAAAGGACTTCAATTTGTTGTCTATTTATTTTTTGCTATGTTTCTACACTACTTCCCTTCCATCTATAGCATTTCTTAATATTGTGCAGTTCCTTTGGCTTTGATGCCTCATGATTGAGTATTGCTCTGTTCAGGTAGACTGTGATTTTTCTGTGATCTGATAGGGGCGTTAGTGGGCTGACTGTGAATGCTCTGAGAGACTCTGGGTTGAGTTCAGCGATGAAGTAATCTACAGTATTACTGCCAAGAGATGAGCATAGGTGTACCCATCATAGGAGTCCCCTCAACACCTACCATTGATTATGTACAGACCCAGCGTGCGAAAGAGCTGCAGGTGTTGTGACCCGTTTTTGTTGGTTATGTTGTCATAGTTTTGCCTAGGGGAGCATATGAGGGAGGGAATGCTGTCACCTCCAGGTATGTGTTTGTCCCCCTGTGTGCTGAGAGTGTCTGGTTCTTGTCCAGTTCTGGCATTTAGGTCGCCACAGACTAGTACATGTCCCTGGGCCTGGAAATGGTTGATCTCCCCCTCTAGGATGGAGAAGCTATAATCGTTAAGGTATGGAGATTCTATTAGGGGATATCTGTTGAGATAATTTCCTTATTAATTTCTAGCAAGATGTAAAATTTTCCTGTTTTGACAAATTTAATAGAGGTCTGCTCTATACCAAATTAGCATACCCCCTGAGTCTCTTCCCTTTTTCACACCTGGTAGTTTGGTGAATGGGACTACCAGCTTTCTGTAACCTAGAAGGCAACCAGTGGGTCTGTCACCTCCTATACCATATTTATTGTAGGATGACAATGTCTGTATTTCTAATTTATTTGTTGAAGTCTGGGTTCCTGCTCTTTAGGCTAAATGCATATGACCTCAAACCTTATATTCCAGGATGAGATAGTAAAAGCTTTGTGTTCCATAGTGTGTAGTGATGTTTTCATGTGGTTTAGGCCCGGATCATTACAGTAGGTGTGAGCATCTGATACTTACCTCTTAGGTCGCAGGATGGGGCTTAGGTCTGATCTGGGTGTGGCCAGGGTTTGTTTGGGGTGGTCTCAGCTGGTTGGGGTGTGGCAGGTGAAGCTGTGGTCTGGATGTAGGTCCTCTTGGCATGGGTTCTCTCGTTCAGGTCTTTTGGGAAGGGGTCTTGCAGGTCTGAGAAGGTGTCTCACTGGTCTGGGTGGGGTGTCTCTTGCTCCTGTGTGAGGTGCTGGGGCTGCAGTTGAGGGTGACGTCCTTCAGGGTCCTGGCAAAAGTTGGGATTGCTGCCTTGTAGAGGTGGACCTGGCTGTAAAGACTGTTCAAGTCCAGGGTGGAGTCCAGGGCGGAGTGGTGGGTCAGGTAGACATTATGTTTTGAGGCACAGTCCCGGGAAATGCTTGCATTCACCCGCTGTATGGTGCCAATGTGAATGTCTTTTCGTGTAGCAGGGTGGAGATAACCACTTGTGCGTTGGGGAAAGTGGAATAAGCTTTTTCAATCACTCCCTTGAGTGCTGTGGCCACCCCTTCCTGTTGGGCCCTCGGGTCGTTTCTGACTGTGTGAATTATAATGTGGTTGGGGGACCCTAGTCTGTCCTCTGAAAACAGCTCCAGAGCATGTCTAGTGTTTGAGTACCAGAGTTTAGTCACTTTGTGTTTGAATGTAAACTCAGCGAAAAAATAATTAGTAAAAATCCAAATCCAAACCCTTTACAATGAAGATCTGTGAAGTTATTTGAACACTGTTTCCCATGCTTGTTCAATGAACCATAAACAATTAATGAACATGCACCTGTGGAACGGTCATTAAGACATTAACAGCTTACAGACAGTAGGCAATTAAGGTTACAATTATGAAAACTTAGGATCTAAAGAGGCCTTTCTACTGACTCTGAAAAATACAGATGCCCAGGGTCCCTGCTCATCTGCTTGAATGTGCCTTAGGCATGCAGCAAGGAGGTATGAGGACTGCAGATGTGGCCAGGGTAATAAATTGCAATGTCCATACTGTGAGACACCTAAGACAGAGCTACAGGGAGACAGGATGGACAGCTGATTGTCCTCGCAGTGGCAGACCACGTGTAACAACACCTGCAGAGGATTGGTACATCCGAACATCACACCTGCGGGACAGGTACAGGATGGCAACCACAACTGCCCGAGTTACACCAGGAATGCACAATCCCTCCATCAGTGCTCAGACTGTCCGCTATAGTCTGGACTGAGGGCTTGTAGGCCTGTTGTAAGGCAGGTCCTCACCAGACATCACCGGCAACAACTCACCGTCGCTGAGCCAAAAAGTGCTCTTCACCGACGAGTCGCGGTTTTGTCTCACCAGGGGTGATGGTCGGATTCACGTTTGTCGAAGGAATAGGCGTTACACCGGGGCCTGTACTCTGGAGCGGGATCGATTTGGAGGTGGTGGGTCCGTCATGGTCTGGGGCGGTGTGTCACAGCATCATCGGACTGAGCTTGTTCAAAAGGACTGAGCTTGTTTAATCAAAAGGCTATCCAGACTACTCTCATTGCCCCCCCCCCCCACAATCCACCAACCCCAATCTTTACACTGCTGCTACTCTGTTAATTACCTATGCATACTGTATGTACTTTACCTCTACCTACATGTACATATTACCTCAATTACCTCAACTAACCTGTGCCCCCACACATTGACTCTATACTGGTACCCCCTGTATATAGACTTGTTACTGTTCTGTTATTGTTGCTCTTTATTCAAAAAATAATCTTTACTTCAGTTTATTTTAGTAAATACTTAACGCATATTTTTCTTAACTGCTTTATTGGTTAAGGGCTTGTAAGTAAGCAATTCACTGTTGTATTCGGCGCATGTGACAAATACCATTTTATTTCTGTCTGGATTGTGTGGACCTAGCTCTCTGAGCTCCACCATGTCTCTCTCCAGCTCTGTGAATTTATCCCCCTCAATGATGGAGGAGCAGTGCAGTTGTGGACCTGGGTGTGTTCAGTGCTGGGGGGGTGTGACTATCCTCATCTGCAGGACAGTTTGAAGAGGTGTGATCAGACTCACTCAGGATGGGGAGTCGTCACAGGGAGAGCTTTTCCTGCTGTGCTCTCTCTTTATGCCGTAAAGTCCTGCATGAGGAGGCCCTGCACCATTACTGTCCCAGACTTGTACATATTGACAGAGGTTGTTTCAATTTCCTCAATGTCTAGTATTCCGAGTTTCCACCCTGGGCCAATACACTCTCTCTTGACATAGGGGTAGTGTGCTCTTATAGCACTGTGCCATGCCAGGGGAGGGTCTGTGTGGAAAATGAAGTTGTTTAAGTTCCTGGCTTTGTAGCAGTCAGCAAATGGTGTCTCTGGATGTCCTTGAGCTTATTTTTGTACTTAATCCATGCAGGGGGTTCTGTATTGTGATGACATCTGCACAGGGGGCTTCAAAGGCCTCTGCATTTGGGTGGGGGAGGCTGAAAAACTCTCCTGCCATTGTTAGGCTCAAGAGTTTTCACACATCTCACTTCATACTTCAGTGCTAATTGAAGTTGCAGCCAGGTCTGTTCTGTCTTGGTAGCTTAGTAGCCTTATTTACTAAGCTTTATATAACAAAATTACTGAGAGATTATTGTCAATTACTTTTTGGCTTCAGAAGTAGGTTCAGACTGAACATTACTCACTCAGTTATGTGTTGGATAGTATTTCCAAGTTTCCGCTGTGATTCTTCTGCAGGTTTTGGTTGGTTAGAAGTTTTGTCTTGATAGTGCTCCGTAGTAAGAACCCGTTCTGGTAATTTTGTCCAAAATCAAGGTTTTAGGTATGGAATTTTGATTTAGTTTTAAGGTTGATAAAGAGGGTAGTATCTTGTCCTTGCAAAAAACAATATCAAAGTTTATCTACATTTATCCAACTATAATTCCATTTTTTTCAGAAGACCTCAGGAGCCCATGAGCTCATGCCCTCTCTCTCTATCTCTCGATCTCTCTCCCATAGGAATTTCCACACAGTTGACTAATTTGATAACTTTAAAATGAGGCCTCTATAATTCTCTGGTTTCAAACAATCCCTCTCAACAAACATATTTTTTAAATATCATTCACAGTCGAATATATTAACAGTTTATATTCATCTAATGTAAAAAAACAAAAAAACAAACTGTATTTAGCTGTCCTCCCCTTTCAGAATATATAATTTCATAATCATGGAACGCTTTGTGTAAGAGCTATTGAAGATTGAAAAAGTGTGTATTTTTCTCCATCAACCCCTGGTTCAGAATATACCATCTTCCTATATAAACACTTGAATTGTGGTGTTTTATGTTTGTTTTTACATATAGTCTACAGCCTTCAAACACAACTCTGGACCTCAAAGCCAATTCCACTGCATTTTTTTCATTGTTCACCACTAATCAGGGACCGATATAGACCTGGGACACCAGATGTGTCCAATTCATTAATGCTGGGTTTTTCACACTCAACAGTTTCCCGTCTACATTTAGTATGGTCCACCACCCAAAGGACATCCAGCCAACTTGACTCAACTATGTGGGAAGAATTGGAGTCAACATGGGGCAGCATCCATGTGGAACGCTTTCAACACCTTGTAGAGTCTATGCCTAAATTAATTGAGGCTGTTCTGATGGCACAACTCAATATCAGGAAGGTGTCCTTAATGTTTTGTACACTCAGTGTATAATGAGGTTATTAGACGACAACCTAGTGAACATAATTTGTTTTAGCTTACCATTGATTGAAAGATGTCAGCCGTTTTTTTCTCCCCTCGCACCTGGCTACCAGGGGAAATTTTGGAAGGTTGTGGCCATTTTCACTTTATGATAACCTGCTCCTTGTAGTGTCAGTCACAGGGAACATCTCCGCTAAACAAACAGACAACTAAATTGGCCTAGTAGCGGGATTCAGCACCAGGATAGCACCGCGGTTGATCAAATTTCTGTGAATCTAACTAGTCAAGATTTTGTAATATAACATCATGGAACAATGTAGCAAATGTCTATTTCCCCTAGCATGTTTGTGGACACAATGTACCAGCCATTTTGTTAAGTGAGTTGCTTCAGTTTATATTTTGAGCCTCTGCCAGTGCCACAAAACTATTTTGGAAATTTGTGAATGTGAGATGGAGATTGCCTTCAGTAAGAGGTCTTGTGTAGCCTAGCCTACACATGATAGTCAGCAATGTAAACTGACAGCCGCAGCTAACCATAGAAATATAATCCATAGATGACAGTTCCCATTCAAGTCAGGACTGGCAGCCGTTGGTAGGGTACTCATAAATGTATCAGTCAACGTGCCAGGGTTAGAGGTTCCGAAGTCCTTCTATGGATTTTATCTATGGCCACAACTTAACAAGCTGTTCTATATTTGACACACGCTGCCCAAATTGCAGTCTTCCCGACTGTAAGTGGTTGTGATAAAACCTAATCCACAGCTATTTTTTTAGAAGCTATTGATCCTCTATCTGGTGTAGTGTAGTATTTTCAATACTTTGATTTATGTCTGTTCAGTAATTTAGTTGAGTGTAATTTTTTTTTATGGCAAAATGATTTAAATTATCAGGGGGTGCTGCAGCTTCCCCCGGCTATGGACACAGGTGGGGGGTTCGTTTAATTTGGAATGGCTTTATTTTTACCACTGTAGCAGTACACGTTGCATTTTAAGCAAATATAATGGTTAACTTATTTTATTAATTTGCACTTTGAATGTCACTATCTCAACAGGCAGCTTGAATGACTTTATGGTATGTCAGGTCAATGTGGTAGGGCTGGCTCTCACTCCAGGTTGAGTGCCCTGCAAAAGTCTTTGTGCTAGCAAACCCATGCACCCTACTTCTTTTCAAGCTTCCCTCTTCTCCTTGCATTCCATCTTGTGGGAATGCTACTCCTCCAGTCCGTAGATGATTTGTACAATACAAGTTCATAAGGGGGAGGAAGATAAGGTAGCATGAATGAAATGGCTCTCTCTCATCCTCAGGGGTGAACACATGGCAAACAACTATCTCCTCCAACTGAATGCAGAGACAATCAGGTCTCTACAAAATGCTAAATTAGTGGTAAGAAAGACTGCCTTTTGAGATCATTATTCTAGGCTTTCTAGGTCAGTCTCCGCTTGGTCTTTGGTGCCCCCTACAGCAGGGATCATCAACTAGACCAGGGATGGGCAACGCCAGTCCTCGGGGGCCTGATTGGCGTCACACTTTTGCCTGAGCTAACACACCGGACTCTAATAATCAACGAATCATGATCTTCAGTTTAGAACGCAATTAGTTAATCCGCTGTGTTTGCTAGGGATGGGGAAAAAGTGTGACATCACTCTGGCCCAGAGGCCTGAATGAGATTCAATTGCGGGCTGATTTCTTTCTTGAGCGGATGGTCGGAAGGCTCGAACGTAATTGGAGCTGGTTTGCTGATGTTTTTACAGTCTTATATATCCAGTCCCAAAAGTACTTTTTTGGGTAGAAAACTTTGGGGGCCCAATAAAATCACCCGCGGGCAGAATTCAGCTCACGGGCCGCCAGTTGGGAAACTATGCCCTAGAGGCTCAATTCAATAAACAAAGGTACAACTTTGAACAACAGTTTCCAGTAAATCACTGTCTCAGACATTATTATCAATCTATTTTAGTTGTTTACATCATTAAACTTTTTGAAAGAATAACAGGCCTTCATTACAATGAAAGTACTCCGGAGTGTTTATGCAAATTAATCACATTAAATCATTTAAAGAAAATTGATGATGTCTAAACCCTTTGTTGCAATGCGTCTTTTGTCATGTGAATTTGGCAGAATCTTTTTGAGCAATTTCCTCAAGTCTCTGATTGAGATGAGGTAAACTTCCTGCTGCCTCCACTCTACCATTCCTGAACGGTCTTGTCCCACACCAACTGTCCATGTGGCTCCTTCATCCCTTCAGGAAGAAGTGCCAGATATGTAGGAGTCTGTGCTCCTTCTTCAGGACTCTTGGGGGCTTTGGAGCCTGCCATGTCAGTGCGGACCCAGCCAGGGCAGCAGGCGTTGAGCAGGATTCCATCAGCTGCCCGGGTCTTAGTCAGAAAATTAGCCTGAATCCTGGACAGCACAGTCACTCCGATCTAAACAGAGGTGAAAAAAACCAGTATGATATCTGCCTTTTGCCCATTCCCCGTAATAGTTGTGTGAACAGACAGAACCCTACCTTTGTTGTGCCATAGGCTGTGTTTGGCCACCCCTGGGCCTGATGGTTTCCCTGCTGAGCGGCAATAACAAACTGCCCCATCAGCAAGCACAGCTCCTCCTCAGAGAGCTCAGTATCACGGAACCTCCAAGACGCAACAGAAAAAAGACCTTGTAATACAGTAGTTTATGCATGTGATGATTGCAGTAATGGTCTAATTTGAAAATATTGTATATGATCTGTAGTAGCATTTGTGTGTACTAGAATTGCAATTGACATTCACTTTGATTTGATTTTGCCGTTGTGGCCTTAAGTACAATGCTCTTCGTTACTGCTAATGCAACAGCTGCTATTGAAGGGATGAAAAGGGCTTTCCTTCAAAAAGGTCAGGTCTGCGACTGGAGGGATGTATAATGATATCAGTGTATATTTCTCTCTCAGTAGATTACAATTCAGAATTAAGTTAAGGATGAATGAGGTTTTCGATACAAAATGAAGATCATACTTGGCTTGTAGTTGAGGGCTGCATGTATCAAGAGCCTTCTTGCTAACAAAGCTGGAGACATTCACCACTCTGGCATTTGGTCTGAGGAGGGGTAGGAGAGCATGGCACACCCACAGGGTGCCCCAAAAGTTGGTGCGCATGGTCACCTCAGCCTGTTCCCCAAAAGTCTCAGTCGCGTCATCTAGGGAAAAAATGTGATGATCAATTATTGCTTTGTACAAGAGAGTGGGGGAACGGGGGCTGTGTCAATATAGCATCACCCTCACCCATCTTTTCAGAGCATCATTTTCAAATGCAATCACACTGCCACATAGGCCTATCATTCATGTCACACAAAAGTTGCAATCAAGTAGCCCTACTATAATTGGTAGGCAGTTTAAAATGAACTGCTGCTTGTTGCCTAACATGGTACGAGATCTGCCCACAAACCTCTCACAATCTGGCTACAGTGCCGGAGTTATTTTACGCTAGCCCAGGCGAAAGCGGGTAGGGAGGAGCACGTTTCCAAAATTAAACAGTAATCTGAGCCACTTATTTTGTCAACGAGGCAGCATACTGCATCCTACACATAACATAAATGTATTTTCCATAACATAAATGTTTGAATTGTCTAAATGGTTTTCATTGGGAAGGCAAATACATCGTTTTTAAATCACAAGCAATCACTTTTGCATGGGATACATAAAATCACACGAATTACTACACGTGTTTAATGAAGTCGCTTTTGTTTTTGAGCCGATTTCGCCGTCGGATAGAGCGTTCCCTGGCCCATGCCTGGGAAGCAGCCAGGTTCCAAATAGAACGCAATCAGCGTTCAGTCGGTGCAATACACACCTATACCGGCGCCCGGGTGAGAGTAATTGTTATGATCGGCTAAAACAGTAACAATTGCATGGCCAGAGTCGCCAAAATAGTAGAATAGGCTACCGTACTGAACTCTTAAAAGCCATTCCCGCGTTGTTAATGAGCACATCCAATCCCCCATATGTCTTCTGCAGAAAGTTACTCAGTTGCTTGGCGCTGCCCTGGTCGCAGATATCAAGGTGGTGGAAAGCAACTTCAAATCCTTCAGACTTCAGCATCTTCACTGCCTCATTTCCAAGTTTCTCATTTCGAGCAGTAAGAATAACATCCCCGGTAAATTTTGCCTTACAAAGCTCCCTCACAATCGCAAGTCCTATGCCTTTATTGGCACCGGTAACTACTGCCACTTTTTTGGACATTTCCTTTGCTCTCCAACTTTTTTTTCTGTAAAGGAATTAGTTAAAATAGCCCAACTCTGGTTTAAATAATGTAATTAGCTGCGCTGTGGTTGTATTAGGCGGACGTGTACACTGAGCTGGGTGTAGAGGAAAGTCTAGCCTTATTGGCTACTTTTGCAAACAAAGGAATGTGCACTGTCACTCTGACAGATGTTGGGTAATCTTTGATCAGGTAAACACATGAAAAAAATGTGAGGGGGAGGTCATATCACATGATTATACTTATATAAAATGGGAGAGGTTAGGTCATTTACACACAGTTCAGATGACTTATTGCGAGTTAAACTGAATAGAAATTAAGAGCTGGCTGGCACAGTTAAGCTCTTTGCTTTACATAACGATTGGTTTTATACACAGAGATAAATAGGACTCATATTTATATATGTGCCATTTTAGCATCTGTGAAAGCATGGGCAGTGCCATTGAGGCTCCAATCCACAGGAATCCCCACTCAGTTGAGTACTTTGACTACTTTAAAATGGTGGACGCTATCAATGGCGTTGCCCATGCTAAATGGCCTTTTGGCCACTAGAGGCCTCTATCATTCTCTGTGATTTCATACAACAGTTCTCATCCAGGGTTCCAGTATATAAAGTTCCAGTTTCGACTGCTCCTACAGTTTTGTTCCGGGTACTATATTTTAACTGACGCCCGGCCCAGAAAGTCTACCCATAGAAGGCCACATACAGAAGACAGATTTGAATTCCTAATAAGACATTGTGCACAAAAACGCCATTCAAATAACTAACTGAGGACGATTTCCCCCCCCCATCACTCACATGTATTAAAGGTCCTGTACAGTTAACCTATTTCCCAAGTATAAATAGCATTTGAATGACCAAAACATCACCCATAATATTTTTACACTATTAAAATGCTCAGAATTGAAGAAATGTTACATTGTCTCATCTCTAACTATCATGAAGCCTGAAAGAACAGGCTAAGTGGGCAGGGAGATTAATATAATGAGCTTGCTTTTTTTATTTATTTTTTATATTTTTTTTCACCTTTATTTAACCAGGTAGGCTAGTTGAGAACAAGTTCTCATTTGCAACTGCGACCTGGCCAAGATAAAGCTTAGCAGTGTGAACAGACAACACAGAGTTACACATGGAGTAAACAATTAACAAGTCAATAACACAGTACAAAAAAGGCGAGTCTATATACATTGTGTGCAAAAGGCATGAGGAGGTAGGCGAATAATTACAATTTTGCAGATTAGCACTGGAGTGATAAATGATCAGATGGTTATGTACAGGTAGAGATACTGGTGTGCAAAAGAGCGGAAAAGTTAATAAATAAAAACAGTGTGGGGATGAGGTAGGTGAAAATGGGTGGGTTATTTACCAATAGACTATGTACAGCTGCAGCGATCGGTTAGCTGCTCAGATAGCACATGTTTGAAGTTGGTGAGGGAGATAAAAGTCTCCAACTTCAGGGATTTTGCAATTCGTTCCAGTCACAGGCAGCAGAGTACTGGAACGAAAGGCGGCCAAATGAGGTGTTGGCTTTAGGGATGATCAGTGAGATACACCTGCTGGAGCGCGTGCTACGGATGGGTGTTGCCATCGTGACCAGTGAACTGAGATAAGGCGGAGCTTTACCTAGCATGGACTTGTAGATGACCTGGAGCCAGTGGGTCTGGCGACGAATATGTAGCGAGGGCCAGCCGACTAGAGCATACAAGTCGCAGTGGTGGGTGGTATAAGGTGCTTTAGTGACAAAACGGATGGCACTGTGATAAACTGCATCCAGTTTGCTGAGTAGAGTGTTGGAGGCAATTTTGTAGATGACATCGCCGAAGTCGAGGATCGGTAGGATAGTCAGTTTTACTAGGGTAAGTTTGGCAGCGTGAGTGAAGGAGGCTTTGTTGCGGAATAGAAAGCCGACTCTTGATTTGATTTTCGATTGGAGATGTTTGATATGAGTCTGGAAGGAGAGTTTACAGTCTAGCCAGACACCTAGGTACTTATAGGTGTCCACATATTCAAGGTCGGAACCATCCAGGGTGGTGATGCTCGTCGGGCATGCGGGTGCAGGCAGCGATCGGTTGAAAAGCATGCATTTGGTTTTACTAGCGTTTAAGAGCAGTTGGAGGCCACGGAAGGAGTGTTGTATGGCATTGAAGCTCGTTTGGAGGTTAGATAGCACAGTGTCCAAGGACGGGCCGGAAGTATATAGAATGGTGTCGTCTGTGTAGAGGTGGATCAGGGAATCGCCCGCAGCAAGAGCAACATCATTGATATATACAGAGAAAAGAGTCGGCCCGAGAATTGAGCCCTGTGGCACCCCCATAGAGACTGCCAGAGGACCGGACAGCATGCCCTCCGATTTGACACACTGAACTCTGTCTGCAAAGTAATTGGTGAACCAGGCAAGGCAGTCTTTGACAAACAGCTCATTGAAACAACCTTTTGATCGTTGCCAGGTAACAAGGTAAACAATAGGTCACATGTCATTGATGACCAGGTAAACAATGTACATGTCATTCCGAGCCAAGATGGTATACCTCACCCCATTTTCTCTGCAAAATCCTCTTATGGTCAACAGAGCTGATCATGGACTGTTGGATATCAGACAAACAGCAGCAATTGCCCTGGGGGGTATGAACAAAGGATCCGATTCACAAAAGTCGTATTCTTGTTCATAATGCTGGTGATTTACCGCCACTCTGATATCCAAAAGTTCTTCCTGGCTGTATGAAATAACACCAAAAAATTCTGGCCTAATAATGTTAGAAATAACACATAGAACAAAATATTTCAAAGTTTCCTAAGAGCTAGAAGCACGGCAGCCTTACCTGTTGAAGCCTAGATTTATGTGCCTTTGAACAGGGTAAGTCAAGAACGTTACTGGGTATTTCACGCTCAACAGTTTCCTGTTTGTATCAACAATGGTCCACCACCCAAAGGACATCCAGCCAACTTTACACAACTGTGGGAAGCATTGGAGTCAACATGGGCGAGCATCCCTGTGTAAACTGTAATACTTACATTATGGTCAGTTCTTGCAAGAGCCACTGATCCACTGTTAATGGTACAGCATCAGTCTTCAGAATTAGCTTCCTGATGTTCTCATCAATTGACAAAGCAACTTGGCTCGAAATGTGCACTGCACACGTGTGACATGATCATAATTTTTGGTGCAGCCCGTCCACCCAAAATGAAAAGCAGACACTACTGTCGGAGGAAAATAGTGAAACATTAAATTAACACTATGACATCAGTTTATAACACAGTGTGCTTTTTTCAGCAAACAGTTAAGTAGCTTGCTAGCTTAAAGTCACAACACAGATGAAAGGGGGTTAGTTACTGGGATCATTCTGCTACATTCTGCTTGAGCAATTTTAAGGTTTGTGATGATGGTTTTATGGCGTTACATATTTAAATGAGTTAAGATTTTATGACGCTACTATTGGTGTCACGACTTCCGCCGAAGTCGGTCCCTCTCCTTGTTCGGGCGGTGTTCGGCGGTCGGCATCCCCGGCCTTCTAGCCACCTCTGATCCACTTTTCCTTTTCCATTTGTTTTGTCTTTGTCTTTCACACCTGGCTTGACTCAACCAATTACTTGTTTATTATTTAACCCTCTGTTCCCCATGTTTTGTTTGTGAGTGATTGTACATTGGTCCGTTTTTGTGTGCTCGCTATGTTGCTGTGTATTTTTGAGTAAAGTACGTTGATGACTCATATCTGCCGTCCTGCGCCTGACTCTCTTCACCAGCATCACATGGGACGGTTACAATTGGTGTATGATATTTCTGGCATTACGTGACATTGTCCCAACCTGATCTGTTTCACCTGTCTTTGTGATTGTCTTCACCTTCCTCCAGGTGTCGCCCATCTTCCCCATTTATCCCCTGTTTATTTATACCTGTGTTATCTGTTTGTCTGTTGCCAGTTAGTCTTGTTTGTCAAGCTTACCAGCGTTTGTCCCATCAGCTCCTGGTTTTTCCCAGCATCTTTTTTTCCCTCATCCTCCTGGTTTTTAGCAAGGCTATCCAGTTCCTGCTCATCAAGTCCCCTCTGATTCCTGTGGTATTGGAATTCTCCTGGCTCCAATTACATAATCCCCTCATTAACTGGTCTACTGGTGCCATCATGGGCTGGAGCCCGTTCTGCCACGCCCATTGCCTAGAGTCAGCACCACCTGCCCCGGGATGTCTTCCTGGGGGCTCGGAAGGTGCCCCGGTCCTCTCCGCCATTCCCGCAAAGTACCAGGACCCCCGGAGGTGTTCAGCAAGGCCCGGACCACGTCACTTCCGCCACACGACCTTCTCCCTAGCACCACACCACCCACGAGGGACGTCTGTACTCTCTGTCGGGACCGGAGACCAAAGCTATGGATACCTACATTGGGGACTCCCTAGTTGCTGGTTTTATCCGTCCCTCTTCCTCTCCCGCCTGTGCAGGCTGCTTCTTCGTGGAGAAAAAGGACAAGACCCTGCGCCCGTGCATTGACTACCTGGGACTCAATGACATTTCGGTTAAGAACCGTTACCCACTACCACTCATCTCCTTGGCCTTCGAGCTGCTCCAGGGGGCACAGTGTTTTCCAAACTGGATCTATGGAATGCCTACCACCTGGTGCAAATATGAGAGGGGGACGAGTGGAAGACCACCTTCAACACGGCCAGTGGCCACTACGAGTCTCTGGTCATGCCCTTTAGCCTCACCAATGCCCCTGCTATGTTCCAGGCTCTGGTGAATGATGTTCTCTGACATGTTGAACCGGTTCATCTTCGTCTACATTGACATCCTCGTCTTCTCCCACTCTCCTCAAGAGAGGGGTCTCCCCCCGTTTGATGGCAACACCGCCAATCTGACCATGGTGGATCAGTTCTCCAAAGCCGCCCACTTAATTCCTCTCCCCCAAACTACCCTCAGCCAAAGAGACGTGCTGCAACATGAGCTGGGCCGTCTTTTGGATCCATGGACTGCCCGTGGACATGGCCTCCGACCAGGATCCTCAGTTCTCGTCCCAGTTCTGGAAGGCATTCTGCACCCTCATTGGGTCATCGGCCAGCCTGTTCTCTGGGTTCTACCCCCAGTCCAACAGCAAGTTGGAGCAAGCCAACCCAGCGTTTGTCCCGTCAGCTCTTGGTTTTTCCCAGCCTCTTTTTTTTTTCTCTCGCCCTCCGGGTTTTTGACCCTTGCCTGTCCTGACCCTAAACTCACCCGCCTGACCACTCTGCATGCCCCTGAGCCTGACTGACGTCGTGTACCTCTGCCCCTATCTGGAATTCTGACCTCTGCCTGACCAGAGCCATCCTGTACCTTTGCCTCTGTTGTAGTAATAAACATTGTTACTTCGACACGTCTGCTTCTGGGTCTTACCTTATCCTGATAGACATTGCATAATGCAGGAAGTAATACCTGACTCCATGTGTTTGACAGGGGGGAGGAGACCAGTAACTTTGATCAACTTTTTCAATGTACCAGCTACAGTACATTGTCATACTTGTGTCAACCTACTATGAACTGGTTTAATCAAAATATCATCAATTTTTATAAACTTTATTTTCACTGTTCGGGATCTTTAACATTTTTATATTAATCCAATTTCTGCTGTCGTGACTTTACTTTCATTAACCTGATGACTGTTATTTATCTAATCAACTAACTATGTTCAATTTTTACCAGATTTAAATGAATCATGTAACAATTAACTCATTAGGAATTGGGGAACCACGAGAGGTGGTTCTTTAAAGAGTTACCATCTCCATAATTAAACTCAAGGTCTTAACCTATCACATCTATAAACAATCAACTTATAAATCATGACCTCATATCATCATTCTGAACAGTCATAACCTCCTACATCTGCAAAAACACCAGCCTTATGATTCGGTACTATACAAATTGGTTTATTTATTTACTAGCTAACACAGGATTAACATACACACTTAATACATTAGAAACAGGTCCCTAGCGTACTGACACAATATGGCGGCTTGCTACAAATGACATTGAGAAGAAAAAAAAGACATGGAAAGGGAGAGAGGGACAGACATAATACTTTGGTACAGTTAGAAACTACGCTCTCAGTAATCATACTTTGCACACTTTGGACATGAGCTGCAGCTCAACGTCTCTCTGGTCCGATATGTTAATTCTTAACCCATTTTATACAGTTCTTCAATAGGGGCGGTTCGTCTGGTTGACGTTAACCATTGAAAAGCTGATCTGATCCATTCCGATCCTTACAGGACAGTCATGACACTGCTGTGTTTTCACATTACGTGAGGACCTCATCACTGCTCGTGCTGCTCCCTGTGCACACTAATGCCTCTTTCAAAACAACTGGGAACTCAGACAAATACGAGGTCAAATCATGACACACTGGGGCCCCACAAGGGTGCGTTCTGAGCCCTCTCCTGTACTCCCTGTTCACCCACGACTGCGTGGCCACGCACGCCTCCAACTCAATCATCAAGTTTGCAGACGACACAACAGTGGTAAGCTTGATTACCAACAACAACGAGATGGCCTACAGGGAGGAGGTGAGGGCCCTCGGAGTGTGGTGTCAGGAAAATAACCTCACACTCAACGTCAACAAAACTAAGAAGATGATTGTGGACTTCAGGAAACAGCAGAGGGAACACTCCCCTATCCACATCGATGGAACAGTAGTGGAGAGGGTAGTAAGTTTTAAGTTCCTCGGCATACACATCACAGACAAACTGAATTGGTCCACTCACACAGACAGCATCGTGAAGAAGGTGCAGCAGCGCCTCTTCAACCTCAGGAGGCTGAAGAAATTCGGCTTGTCACCAAAAGCACTCACAAACTTCTACAGATGCACAATCGAGAGCATCCTGGCGGGCTGTATCACCACCTGGTACGGCAACTGCTCCGCTCACAACCGTAAGGCTCTCCAGAGGGTAGTGAGGTCTGCACAACGCATCACCGGGGGCAAACTACCTGCCCTCCAGGACATCTACACCACCCGATGTTACAGGAAGGCCATAAAGATCATCAAGGACAACAACCACCCAAGCCACTGCCTGTTCACCCCGCTATCATCCAGAAGGCGAGGTCAGTACAGGTGCATCAAAGCTGGGACCGAGAGACAGAAGCTGTTTTTCAGTCTCAAGGCCATCAGACTGTTAAACAGCAACCACTAACATTGAGTGGCTGCTGCCAACACACTGACTCAACTCCAGCCACTTTAATAATGGGAATTGATGGGAAATGATGTAAAATATATCACTAGCCACTTTAAACAATGCTACCTAATATAATGTTTACATACCCTACATTGTTCATCTCATATGTATACGTATGTACTCTACATGATTACTGCATCTTTATGTAATACATGTATCACTAGCCACTTTAACTATGCCACTTTGTTTACATACTCATCTCATATATATATATACTGTACTCGTTACCATCTACTGTATCTTGCCTATGCTGCTCTGTACCATCACTCTTTCATATATCTTTATGTACATATTATTTATCCCCTTACACTTGTGTATAAGACAGTTTTGGAATTGTTAGTTAGATTACTTGTTGGTTATTACTGCATTGTCGGAACTAGAAGCACAAGCATTTCGCTACACTCGCATTAACATCTGCTAACCATGTGTATGTGACAAATAACATTTGATTAGATTTGAAAAGTCTATATACAGTGTGTACAAATGAGGTAAGATTAGGGAGTAATTACAATATAGCAATTAAACAATGGAGTGATAGATGTGCAGCAGATGAATGTGCAAGTAGAGATACTGGGGTGCAAAGGAGCAAAATAAATAACAATATGGGGATGAGGTAGTTGGATGGGCTATTTACAGATGGACTATGTACAGGTGCAATGATCTGTTAGCTGCTCTGACAGCTGATGCTTAAAGTTAGTGAGGAAGATATAAGTCTCTAGCTTCAGTGATTTTTGCAATTCGTTCCAGTCATTTGCAGCAGAGAACTGGAAGGAAAGGCAGCCAAAGTAGGAATTGGCTTTGGGGATGACCAGTGAAATATACATGCTGGAGCGCGTGCTATGGGTGGGTGCTGCTATGGTGACCAGTGAGCTGAGATAAGGCGGGGCTTTACCTAGCAAAGACTTATAGATGACCTGGAGCCAGTGGGTTTGGCGATGAATATGAAGCGAGGGCCAGCCAATGAGTGAATACAGGTCGCAGTGGTGGGTAGTAAATGGTGCTTTGGTGACAAAGCGGATGGCACTGTGATAGACTGCATCCAATTTGCTGAGTAGAGTGTTGGAGGCTATTTTGTCATGATGTCATGGCTTTAGAAGCTTCTGATAGGCTAATTGACATAATTTGATTCAATTGGAGGTGTACCTGTGAATATATTTCAAGGCCTACCTTCAAACTCAGTGCCTCTTTGCTTGACATCATGGCAAAATCAAAATAAATCAGCCAATACCTCAGAAAACAATTGTAGACCTCCACAAGTATGGTTCATCCTTGGCAGCAATTTCCAAATGCCTGTACCACCAAAGGTACCACGTTCATCTGTACAAACAATCAGATGTTTACATACACTGAGTTGACTGTTCCTTTAAAACACCATGGGACCACACAGCCATCATACTGCTCAGGAAGGAGACCTCCACAAGTATGGTTCATCCTGCAATTTCAAATCCTAGAGATGTACAAACGTACATAAACACCATGGGACCACACAGGTGTGAAAAGTGCAAATCAATCCCAGAACAACAGCAAAGGACCTTGTGAAGATACTGGAGGAAACAGGTACAAAAGTATCTATATCCACAGTAAAACTAGCCCTATATCGACATAACCTGAAAGGCCACTCAGCAAGGAAGAAGCCACTGCTCCAAAACCTCCATTTAAAAAAGCCAGATTACGGTTTGCAACTGCACATGGGAACAAGGATAGTACTTTTTGGAGGAATGTCATTTTGTCTGATGAAACAAAAATGGCCATAATGGCCATCATTATGTTTGGAGGAAAAAGGGGGTGTTCTTGCAAGTCGAAGAACACCATCCCAACCGTGAAGCAGCTGGGGTGGCAGCATCATGTTGTGGAGGTGCTTTGCTGCAGGAGGGACTGGTGCACTTCACAAAATAGATGTCATCATGAGGGAGGGAAATGATGTGGATATAATGAAGCAACATCTCAAGACATCAGTCAGGAAGTTACAGCTTGGTTGCAAATGGGTCTTCCAAATGGACAATGACCCCAAGCATAGTCCCAAAGTTGTGGCAAAATGGCTTAAGGACAACAAAGTCAAGGTATTGGAATGGCCAACACAAAGCCCTAACCTCGAATCCTATAGAAAATGTGTGGGCAGAACTGAAAACGTGTGTGTGTGTGTGTGTGTGTGTGTGTGTGTGTGTGTGTGTGTGTGTGTGTGAGCAACGAGTTCTAAAAACCTGACTCAGTTACACCAGCTCTGTCAGGAGGAATGGGCCAAAATTCACCCAACTTACTGTGGAAAGCTTGTGGAAGGCTACCCGAAACATTTGATCCAAGTTCAACAATTTAAAGGCAATGCAACCAAATACTAAATGAGTGTAAGTAAACTTCTGACCCACTGGGAATGTGATGAAAGAAATAAAATATTAAATAAATCATTCTCTACTATTATTCTGACATTTCCCATTCTTAAAATAAAGTGGTGATCCTAACTGACCTAAGACAGAATGTTTACTTGGAT
Source organism: Oncorhynchus masou masou (assembly GCF_036934945.1). Lineage (NCBI taxonomy): Eukaryota > Metazoa > Chordata > Actinopteri > Salmoniformes > Salmonidae > Oncorhynchus > Oncorhynchus masou. Next base: position 16,352,358 of record NC_088219.1, on the reverse strand, counting down.
TAAATGTCAGGAATTGTGAAAAACTGAGTTTAAATGTTTATATGGGTATATGTAAACTTCCGACTTCAACTGTATCTGGCCTTGAATGTTAGGTTATTGCTCCGGCTGAAAGGTGAATTTGTCTCCCAGTGTTTGTAGGAAAGCAGAATGAACCAGGTTTTCCTGGTTTTTCCTGTGTCTATCTCTATTCCCTGTCTTTTTATCAACAACAACAAAAAACTCTCTAGTCCTTGCCGATGAAGCGCATATCCATAACATGATGCAGCCACAGCCATGCTTGAAAATATAGAGTGGTACTCAGTGGTGTGTTGTATTGGATTTGCCCCAAACATAATGTTTTGTATTCAGGACAAAAGTTCATTTCTTTGCAGTATTATTTTAATGCCTTATTACAAACGGATGCATGTTTGTGTAACAGTATAATTTTAGACCGTCCCCCTCGCCCATACCCCGAACCAGGGACCCTCTGCACACATCAACAACTGACACCCACGAAGCATCGTTACCCATCGCTCCACAAAAGCCGCGGCCCTTGCAGAGCAAGGGGAACTACTACTTCAAGGTCTTTGAGCAAGTGACGTCACCGATTGAAACGCTATTTAGCGCGCACTGCTAACTAAGCTAGCCGTTTCACATCCGTTACATTTGGCATATTTGTTTTCTATACAGACTTCATTCTTTTCACTCTGTCAATTAGGTTAGTATTGTGGAGTAACTAATATGGTGTTGATCCACCCTCAATTTTCTTCCATCACAGCCATTAAACTGTTTTAAAATCACCATTGGGCTCATGGTGAAATCCCTGAGCGGTTTCCTTCCTCTCCGGCAGCTGAGTTAGGAAGGACGCCTGTATCTTTTCTAGTGACTGGGTGTATTGGTACACCAGCCAAAGCATAATTAATAACTTGACCATGCTCTTAGGGATATTCAATGTCTGCATTTTTTTTTTACCCAACTATCAATAGGTGCCCTTTGTGAGGCATTGGAAAACCTCCCTGGTCTTTGTGGTTGATTCTGTGCTTGAAATTCACTACTCAACTGATAATTTTATGTGTCAACAGAGATGCAGTAATCATTCAAAAGTCCATGCAACTTATTACATGACTTGTTAAGCAAATTCTTACTCCTGAACATATTTAGGCTTGCCATAACAAATGGGTTGAATACTTATTGACTTAAGACATTTCAGCTTTTAATTTTGTATTATTTTGTAAACATTTCTACATTTTCAGTGGGTCCGTACCTGTCAATCCTACACCTCAGCATTGATTGTGTGTGTGCAGTGTCGACCAGTCTGTTTTTCTTTTGCCAGTTTTGTGTGTTATTTTGGCATTCATGTAAAAATGAATAACAATTGATTTAATAAAGCATACAAACATGGTCTCTTTTTTGCTTTCTTGAGTAAGGCAGCTCCAAAATACAGGTGCTTCAGCCTAACTTGGTGGAGTGTAGGGGTTGGTAATGTTCTCTAGTTGCGCTGTGATTGGCTCAGTGTTCTGTGACTTATGGGGACACTACGTCACTGCAAAATCTATGGGGAGAGCTTGAAAATTCAAGGCCCTCAAGGTCATTGGCCACAGATAAAGTTACATCAAATCACGTTATATCTGCTGTAGGTTTGATTGGACTGATCATGTTAACATCATACTTTCAAAATCTTAGCTAACAAGCTAGACAAGCAGTCATCATCATGAATCACGCTGACTAACTACTGGCAAATCCTTTTCAACCCTTGTCATATGAAGAGAAATTACAGATAAAACGTATTGGTGCTCATCGGCCATTGGACATTAACATTACACAAGTTGGAAAATGCAAATTCAACAATGAGTGGTTTGGGAGGAATCAGTGCCTGCAAAGTAATCACTAGCCTGCTATTCAATGGAGTCTGAGTGTGGTCCAAGTCTATGTTTAAGGGTCTCTTTTCCAAGCTTAAAAGGATAAACATTAAACAGCATGGGCTAGAAAAGTTTGAATACATCGGCCATGCTGTCAGCCACGTTCAAAACAACTGGAAACTCGGAACTGGGAAATCTCAGACTGAAGTGCGTTCAAGACAACTGGGAACTCTGGGGGAAAAAACGAGCTCTGACTGGAAAAGTAAGTTTTGAACGGTCATCCAACTCGGAATTCCAAGTCGGGAACTTGGGCCATGATTCGACCTTGTTTTTTTCAGAGTTCCTAGTTGTCTTGAAAGCACCATACATCCACAGAATGCCAGACTTTGATGAAGTTTGATGACAAAATGCTCTTATTTGTGCTGCATAAATGATGGAATAGGCCAGGTAGATATGTACACTGTAGCTAAGTAAGTAATACTAAGTGTATGTTGTGTAGTTAGCTGTTAGTAGCCCATATGTCTCACCCTAATAATTTGGTCCCTTTCCCCCTCATAACTTAACCTATTGTTCTGAATTAGTGGTGCACATATAGCCTATAGCCTGTTTTAGAGAAATGTAATCATTGAATATTGTAACAGCTCTCATTGTTTGCTTATATGCCCCCTTTATTTATCCTACAGTTCTGAACTGGGTGTATACTGAATGAACAGCCCATGTTCTGAATACTACATTTTAAAAGTGCTGAACAAATAGTTATATTGACTACGTCCTTCCTAGCTCACTGGGGCAGCAGGGTAGCCTAGTGGTTAGAGCATTGGACTAGTAACCGGAAGGTTGCAAGTTCAAATCCCCGAGCTTAAAAGGTACAAATCTGTCATTCTGCCCCTGAACAGGCTAACCAACTGTTCCTAGGCCATCATTGAAAATAATAATTTGTTCTTAACTCATTTGCCTAGTTAAATAAAATTTAAAAAATGTCTTACTCAAAATGATGAATTTCCGCTTATGCCATAGTTTGTACATCTCTATTGTCAGTAGACACCACATTTGTTTAAGTCAGCCATATCAGCTATGTTTTTTTAAAGGCAGTAAATGAGGCTATATGAACTGTTTTGCTGCCAGACAAGGCTCTGCTGATAGCCAGGTGTAGCAGTGGTAAGGATTCACTCCATTGTGCTGAATAGAAAGCTCTGCTGTTGAGACAGCTTTATGTAGTCCCTAACAGTGTGTGGGCACCGTTTGTCACCATTATAGTGCAATTAATGTATTGTTTAGTGTTCTGTTGTGTAGTGGCTTTGCTGGCATGCATCTAAAACATTTTTTGTTTTGCCCCACTAAGATTTACATGCTTAAATTGTCTATTGTGTGTGTGTGCTATTTTGCCTTATGGAATTTTGGGTGTGATAAAGAGTGTTGGCAAGACAGCAGAAACAGACAGTCAAACCACATACGTCAGACCACTTATGAGAATGATTCAGTTCCCAGTAATTGGGGTGCAGGAAACGCCCAACTGACTCCAGATACCTTTGCCTACCTGTCAGTCCCACACCTTAGCCTTTGTGCGGGTGTGAAATGCCTGGTGCATGTTTAAAGGAGTCCCCCAGATGGGTTGTCGCCACTATTTCAACGTCATTTCCTGTCCTAGAAATGCAAGTTTAGGTTCCACCTCCGAAGAATGACGGAGGCTACTTATACATTTTCACGAATTGGGTGTGGGAATTTCCATGTGAAGTTGATAAACATGAACAAATAGGGCACAGACAGCTGTCAGTGTAGCTAGCTAGCATGCTAACCTTATCTAGCGAGCTAATGTTAATTAACTGTTGATGATTTTTTTTATTATTACACCGTATTCAAAAGATTAACTAGCTGACTCTATGGCTGGATCTGGAGCTAGATTTGTCATAAGCATTGATTTAGGGAAAATGTTTCCACAGATTGAAACCACTGGCCTATCTTTGCCATCTATTGTTATGTCCAAAGTTTTGTCATCTTCCATAAATTGCAGACAAATCTGCCATACAAATAGTTAGAAAGAATAAGATGAAGCTCTGGTAATATGGATAACTATTGAAAGATAGCTCATATGCGTTTTTCTAATGGACACAGTGGTTCTCACAGGGGAAGTGAAATGATAGGCTACAATGACTTTGCTCATGATCATGCAAGCAGCACATTTACATTTGACTTTTTTCCACACTTTGTTGTGTTACAGCCCGAATATTTTTTTTTAAATAAAATGTTTTAAAAATGTCACTGCCCAACACACAAGACCCCACAATGTCAAAGTGACACAGCTACTTTCAGGTCTCTCCAGAGATGCTCGGTCGGGTTCAATTCCGGGCTCTGGCTGGGCCACTCACGGACATTCAGAGACTTGTCCCAAGCCACTCCTACGTTGTCTTGGCTGTGTGCTTAGGGTCATTGTCCTGTTGGAAGATGAACCGCAGTCTGAGGTCCTGAGAGCTCTGGAGCAGGTTCATCAAGGATCTCTCTGTACTTTGCTCTGTTCATCTTTCCCTCAATCCTGACTATTCTCCCAGTCCCTGCCACTGAAAAACATCCCCACATCATGATGCTGCCACCACCATGCTTCACTGTAGGGATGATGCCAGGTTTCCTACAGAAGTGACGCTTGACATTAAGCCCAAAGAGTTCAATCTTGGTTTCATAATACCAGATAATCTTGTTTCTCATGGTCTGAGAGTCCTTTAGGTGCCCTTTGGTAAACTCCAGTGGGCTGTCATGTGCCTTTTACTGAGGAGTGGCTTCCGTCTGGCCACTCTACCATAAAGGCCTGATTGGTGGAGTGCTGCAGAGATGATTGTCCTCATGGAAGGTTCTCCCATCTCCACAAAGGAACTCTGGAGCTCTGTCAGAGTGACCATTGGGTTCTTGGTCACCTCCATGACCAAGGCCCTTTTCCCCTGATTGCTCAGTTTAGCTGGGCGGCCAGCTCTAGGAAGAGTCTTGGTGGTTCCAAACTTCTTCCATTAAAGAATGATGAAGGCCACTGTGTTCTTGGACCTTCAATGCTGCAGAAATGTTTTGGTACCCTTCCCCAGATCTGTGCCTCGACACAATCCTGTCTCGGGGGCCCTACGGACAATTCCTTTGACCTCACGGCTTGGTTTTTGCTCTGACATGCACTGTCAACACTGGGCCCTTATATAGACAGATGGATGTCTTTCCAAATCATGTCCAATCAATTAAATTTAACACAGGTAGACTCCAATGAAGTTGTGGAAACATCTCAAGGATGATCAACAGAAACGGGATGCACCTGAGCTCAATTTCGAGTCTCATAGCGAATGCTCTGAATACTTATTTAAATATTACAGTACAGTTTATTCAAAGATATTTCTGTTTTTGATTTGGAATAAAATTAGCAAAAAATTCAAAAAACCTGTTTTTACTTTGTAATTATGTGGTTTTGTGTGTAGATTGATGAAGAAATACATGTATTTAATCCATTTTAGAAGAAGGCTGTAATGTAACAACATATGGAAAAGGGAAGGTGTCTGAATACTTTCCGAATGCGATGTGTGTTGACAAATACAGGCTGAAAATAAATGATGTCAGGATTTACTCTATACTACTACACTGAACAACAATATAAACACAACAAGTGTTGGACACATGTTTCATGAGCTGAAATAAAATATCCTAGTTTATTTCGCTCAAATTATGTGCACACACTTTCACACATTTATTACATCACTGTTCGCTACACTCACATTAACATCTGCTAACCATGTGTATGTGACAAATACATTTGATTTGATTCTCCTTTGCCAAGATAATACATCCAACTGACAGCTGTGGCATATCAAGAAGCTGATTTAAACAGCATGATCATTACACAGGTGCACATTGTGCTGGGGACAATATAAGGTCACTCTAAAACATGCAGTTTTGTCACACAACACACTGCCACAGATGTCTCAAGTTTCGAGGGAACTTGTAATTTACATACTGACTGCAGGAAGGTCCACCAGAGCTGTTGCCAGAGAATTGAATGTTAATTTCTCTACCATAAGCCACCTCCATTGTTGTTTTAGAGAATTTGGCAGTACGTGCAGTATGGCGTTGTGTGGGCAAGCGGTTTGCTGATGTCAACTGCTGTGAACAGAGTGCCCCATGGTGGCGAGATCCTGAGGCCCATTGTTGTGCCATTCATCCGCCACCATCACCTAATGTTTCATCTTGATAATACACAGCCCCATGTTGCAAGGATCTGTACAGAATTCCTGGAAGCTGAAAATGTCCCAGTTCTTCCATGGCCTGAAGACTCATCAGACATGTTATCCTTTGAGCATGTTTGGGACGCTCTGGATCAACATTCCACAGGCCATAACGACAGCGTTAAGTGTGCCTTGAAGTGTGCCTTGAACCCCCACACCATCACACCTCCTCCTTCATGCTTCACAGTGGGAACCACACATGCAGAGACTGGCGGTTTGAACCAAAAATCTCAAATTTGGACTCATCAAACCAAAGGACAGATTTCCACCAGTCTAATGTCCATTGCTCGTGTTTCTTGGCCCAAGCAAGTCTCTTCTTATTATTGGTGTTCTTGAGTAGTGGTTTCTTTGCAATTTGACCACAAAGGCTTTATTCATGGAGTATCCTCTGAACAGTTGATGTTGAGATGTGTCTGTTACTTGAACTCTGAAGCATTTATTTGAGCTGCAATCTGAGGTGCAGTCAACTCTAATGAACTTATCTTCTGCAACAGAGGTAACTCTGGGTCTTCCTTTCCTGTGGCTGTCCTCATGAGAGCCAGTTTCATCATAGCGCTTGATGGTTATTGTGACTGCACTTGAAGAAACTTTTTAAAGTTCTTGAAATGTTCCATATTGACTGACCTTCATGTCTTAAAGTAATGATTGACTGCCGCTTCTCTTAGCTTATTTGAGCTGTTCTTGCCATAATACGGACTTAACCCTATTTGGAAATAGACCATCTTCTGTATACCATCCCTACCTTGTCACAACACAACTGATTGGTTCAAATGCATTAAGAAGGAAAGACATTTAACAAGGCACACCTGTTAATTGAAATGTATTCCAGGTGACTACCTCACGAAGATGGTTGAGAGAATGCCAAGCGTGTGCAAAGCTGTCAAGACAAAGGGTGGCTACTTTGAAGAATCTCAAATATAAAATATATTTGGATTTGTTAAACACTTTTTTGGTTACTACATATTTATAATATATTTATTTCACCTTTTATTTAACCAGGTAGGCTAGTTGAGAACAAGTTCTCATTTACAACTGCGACCTGGCCAAGATAAAGCAAAGCAGTGTGACACAAACAACAACAACAGAGTTGCACATGGAATAAACAAACATACAGTCAATAATACAATAGATAAAGTATATATAAAGTGTGTTTAAATTATAAGGATAAGGGATGTAAGGCAATAAATAAGCCATAGTGGAGAAATAATTACAAAGGACTGGAGTGATAGGCTCTTTCTCTGTGTCTCTCTCTCTCTGTGTGTCTGTGTATGTACAACTAACAGGAAGCCTACTGCAATCTGAACTGTAGATACATGTGAGCACGAGGTGGTCGTCATCGGACCCTCCCCCTACGTGTCCACAGACTAGTATGCACTCTAGCAAACCCTCCCACTTCAAACAACACTCTGGCAGTAATAGCACGGCTCCCTCCTGTCCCCACACGCAAATTCCATTTTCACACCGGCTGCCTACTCCAGGCATGGCTGACGGCTGTACCCAGTCATGGCACTGCGACATTACACCCTCGACTTCAACCTCTCAGCGCCAGGTAAATGACACACACCGTGGCTACGAACAGTTGCAGCAATACAGGACATGGGGGTCATAAGCAATCATTTCCCTTTGCGCATGTACTGTATGCTAGCTAACGTTAGCTAGCTAACTAATCGTTGTCAATACGCGCAGTCTGTCTAATATATACTAATCATACAATTATGATATGCACGATTAGTGCTTTTTTCGCGGAGGACGTAGCTAATGACGTGCTGAGTAATATTGATCTAGTTAAATGTCGTCCGCTATCTTGATGGCATAATTCCAAATCAGACATTGCTGGTTGCCAGCAACATGACTGGCATGCGGGTAATATGACCTTTTGTGCAGTTGCTAGCTAGCTAGGTTAGCAAAGGCATCTCATCTGTCTGCGTGATTGGTTTTAATGGACAGGCAGGCTTTACTAGCTAACAAGTTAGCATATCAATGTTAGCATAACTTATTGATGAGGCTATAGCCATCTCAAGTTGGTCACACTTTTTAAAAATTCACAAGGTCCCAGTGGCCAATTATCAGTCTGATAGCTATAGTATATGCACTCACGGGAAAATAGCATACAAGCAGAATTTGCCAGTTAAATTAGCTATGCTACTGCCATTTATTTTTAGCATGTGCTTCTACACCTGCATTGCTTGCTGTTTGGTGTTTTAGGCTGGGTTTCTGTACAGCACTTTGATATATCAGCTGATGTAAGAAGGGCTATATCAATTAATTTAATTTGTTGCTGCATAGCCAACTGTTTAACGTTAAGGTACACAGACAAGACATTTGTATTTATTTTTATTTCACCTTTATTTAACCAGGTAGGCTAGTTGAGAACAAGTTCTCATTTGCAACTGCGACCTGGCCAAGATAAAGCATAGCAGTGTGAACAGACAACACAGAGTTACACATGGAGTAAACAATTAACAAGTCAATAACACAGTAGAAAAAAAGGGGAGTCTATATACAATGTGTGCAAAAGGCATGAGGAGGTAGGCAAATAATTACAATATTGCAGATTAACACTGGAGTGATAAATGATCAGATGATCATGTACAGGTAGAGATATTGGTGTGCAAAAGAGCAGAAAAGTAAATAAATAAAAACTGTGGGGATGAGGTAGGTGAAAATGGGTGGGCTATTTACCAATAGATTATGTACAGCTGCAGCGATCGGTTAGCTGCTCAGATAGCTGATGTTTGAAGTTGGTGAGGGAGATAAAAGTCTCCAACTTCAGCGATTTTTGCAATTCGTTCCAGCCACAGGCAGCAGAGTACTGGAACGAAAGGCGGCCGAATGAGTTGTTGGCTTTAGGGATGATCAGTGAGATACACCTGCTGGAGCGCGTGCTACGGATGGGTGTTGCCATCGTGACCAGTGAACTTGAGATAAGGCGGAGATTTCCCTAGCATGGCCTTGTAGATGACCTGGAGCCAGTGGGTCTTGCGACAAATATGTAGCGAGGGTCAGCCGACTAGAGCATACAAGTCGCAGTGGTGGGTAGTATAAGGTGCTTTAGTGACAAAACGGATGGCACTGTGATAAACTGCATCCAGTTTGCTGAGAAGAGTGTTGGAAGCAATTTTGTAGATGACATCGCCGAAGTCGAGGATCGGTAGGATAGTCAGTTTTACTAGGGTAAGTTTGGCAGCGTGAGTGAAGGAGGCTTTGTTACGGAATAGAAAGCCGACTCTTGATTTGATTTTCGATTGGAGATGTTTGATATGGATCTGGAAGGAGAGTTTGCAGTCTAGCCAGACACCTAGGTACTTATAGGTGTCCACATATTCAAGGTCGGAACCATCCAGGGTGGTGATGCTCGTCGGGCATGCGGGTGCAGGCAGCGATCGGTTGAAAAGCATGCATTTGGTTTTACTAGCGTTTAAGAGCAGTTGGAGGCCACGGAAGGAGTGTTGTATGGCATTGAAGCTCGTTTGGAGGTTAGATAGCACAGTGTCCAATGACGGGCCGAAAGTATATAGAATGGTGTCGTCTGCGTAGAGGTGGATCAGGGAATCGCCCGCAGCAAGAGCAACATCATTGATATATACAGAGAAAAGAGTCGGCCCGAGAATTGAACCCTGTGGCACCCCCATAGAGACTGCCAGAGGACTGGACACACTGAACTCTGTCTGCAAAGTAATTGGTGAACCAGGCAAGGCAGTCATCCGAAAAACCGAGGCTACTGAGTCTGCCAATAAGAATATGGTGATTGACAGAGTCGAAAGCCTTGGCAAGGTCGATGAAGACGGCTGCACAGTACTGTCTTTTATCGATGGCGGTTATGATGTCGTTTAGTACCTTGAGTGTGGCTGAGGTGCACCCGTGACCGGCTCGGAAACCAGATTGCATAGCGGAGAATGTACGGTGGGATTCGAGATGGTCAGTGACCTGTTTGTTGACTTGGCTTTCGAAGACCTTAAGATAGGCAGGGCAGGATGGATATAGGTCTGTAACAGTTTGGGTCCAGGGTGTCTCCCCCTTTGAAGAGGTGGATGACTGCGGCAGCCTTCCAATCCTTGGGGATCTCAGACGATATGAAAGAGAGGTTGAACAGGCTGGTAATAAGGGTTGCGACAATGGCAGCGGATAGTTTCAGAAATAGAGGGTCCAGATTGTCAATCCCAGCTGATTTGTACGGGACCAGGTTTTGCAGCTCTTTCAGAACATCTGCCATCTGGATTTGGGTAAAGGAGAACCTGGAGAGGCTTGGGCGAGGAGCTGCGGGGTGGCCGGAGCTGTTGGCCGAGGTAGTAGTAGCCAGGCGGAAGGCATGGCCAGCCGTTGAGAAATGCTTGTTGAAGTTTTCAATAATCATGGATTTGTCGGTGGTGACCGTGTTCCCTAGCCTCAGTGCAGTGGGCAGCTGGGAGGAGGTGCTCTTGTTCTCCATGGACTTCACAGTGTCCCAGAACTTTTTGGAGTTGGAGCTACAGGATGCAAACTTCTGCCTGAAGAAGCTGGCCTTAGCTTTCCTGACTGACTGCGTGTATTGGTTCCTGACTTCCCTGAACAGTTGCATATCGCGGGGACTGTTCGATGCTATTGCAGTCCGCAACAGGATGTTTTTGTGCTGGTCGAGGGCAGTCAGGTCTAGAGTGAACCAAGGGCTGTATCTGTTCTTAGTTCTGCATTTTTTGAACGGAGCATGCTTATCTAAAATGGTGAGGAAGTTACTCTTAAAGAATGACCAGGCATCCTCAACTGACGGGATGAGGTCAATGTCCTTCCAGGATACCCGGGCCAGGTCGATTAGAAAGGCCTGCTCACAGAAGTATTTTAGGGAGCGTTTGACAGTGATGAGGGGTGGTCGTTTGACTGCGGCACCGTAGCGGATACAGGCAATGAGGCAGTGGTCGCTGAGATCCTGATTGAAGACAGCAGAGGTGTATTTGGAGGGCCAGTTGGTCAGGATGACGTCTATGAGGGTGCCCTTGCTTACAGAGTTAAGGTTGTACCTGGTGGGTTCCTTGATGATTTGTGTGAGATTGAGGGCATCTAGCTTAGATTGTAGGACTGCCGGGGTGTTAAGCATATCCCAGTTTAGGTCACCTAACAGAACAAACTCTGAAGCTAGATGGGGGGCAATCAATTCACAAATGGTGTCCAGGGCACAGCTGGGAGCTGAGGGGGTCGGTAGCAGGCGGCAACAGTGAGAGACTTATTTCTGGAGAGAGTAATTTTCAGAATTAGTAGTTCGAACTGTTTGGGTATGGACCTGGAAAGTATGACATTACTTTGCAGGCTACATGAAGAACATAGTTATCTAGCTTATTATTGGACATTTCTGGTGGTTGTTACAAGGTAGCTACAGTTTGTGTGTGCAGTAAGTGCAACCCTGTCTCTCCTTTAGCTAGCTAGATTTCACCTTCTTAACAGGCTTACTTGATTTACCATTTTTAATGGTGATTCTGTCTGAAACAGGAATTTCAAACATGGGGCGTATGGTGTTGTGTTAATTATTGTGTTGTCACCCTAGAAATGCCCCTCCCTTTTCTGTTCAGCAGACTGTCCAACGACTGTGCATGGGCTGCAGTCTATATTTCAAGAACAGGAAATGACAGAGACTGTCCATGACACTGAGGGACATGGATATCTTGCTACCTTCATTGGCAAGAATGGCAGGTAGGCACCATTTCCATAAACACTGTCATTATTTATGTCCTTACCAACATATTTTGTAGAATGAATCTAATGTTCATGAAATAGGCCTAGTTGGTGTTCGCTTTTCAAAAACCTGAAGTGCTACATTAATAACATAAAATATTTGTTTTATATTTCAAATGTATCCTTTATTTAACTAGGTAAGTCAGTTAAGAACAAATTCTTATTTACAATGACGGCCTACCCGGCCAAACCTGGACAAAGCTGGGCCAATTGTGTGCTGCCCTATGGGACTCTCAATCACGGCTGGTTGTGATACAGCCTGGATTCGAACCAGGGACTGTAGTGATGCTTCTTGCACTGAGATGCCTTAGGCTCCCGAGTGGCCAGGGGTCTTATCTTGATGATAATAATAATAAGAACAAGTAATACAGCACATGAGACACATAACACACTATGAAGACAGTCAGGAAGACCGATTCAGCAAGGTATGGTGCTTTAGGTACACTTTAAAAGCATCTACAGTAGGCACATCCATAGCACCCTTACATACTGTACAATACATTTTGTATTCATTAAGGATCCCCATTAGCTGCTGCCAAGGCAACAGCTACTCTTCCTGGGGTCCTCAGGTCACTACTCTACTACCATATATCTACAATACAAAATCCATGTGTGTGTTAGCGTGTGTGTGTGTCTCTTTACAGTCCCCTCTGTTCCATAAGGTGTATTTAAAAAAAAATCTGTTTTGTAAATCTGATTCTACTGCTTGCGTCAGTTACCTGATGTGGAATAGAGTTCCATGTAGCCATGGCTCTATATAGTACTGTGCACCTCCAATAGTCTGTTCTGCACTTAGGTATTCTGGTGGCATGTCTTGTGGGGTATGCATTGGTGTCTGAGCTGTGTTTTAGTAGATTAAACAGACAGCTCGGTGCATTCAGCGTGTCAATGCTTCTTACAAAAACAAGTAGTGATGAAGCCAATCTCTCCTCTACTTTGAGCCATGAGAGATTGACATGCATAGTATTAATGTTAGCTCTGTGTACATTTTAAGGGTCAGCCGTGCTGCCTTGTTCTGAGCCAATTGAGCAAAGTCCTTCTTTGTGGCATCTGACCACACGACTGAACAGTAGTCCAGGTGCAACAAAATTAGGGCCTGTAGTAGAGGTCAACCGATTAGTCGGAATGGACGAATAATTAGGGCCAATCGGAAATCTGTATTTTTGGACACCGATTTGGCCGATTTTGTTTTATTTTTATTTGTTCATTTTTTTTACACCTTTATTTAACAAGATAAGTCAGTTAAGAACACATTCTTATTTTCAATGACAGCCTAGGAATGTTGGGTTCTGCCTCGTTCAGGGGCAGAACGACAGATTTTTACCTTGTCAGCTCGGGGGATTCAATCTTGCAACCTTACAGTTAACTAGTCCAACTACTTGCCTCTCATTACACTCCACGAGGAGACTGCCTGTTATGTGAATGCAGTAAGCCAAGGTAAGTTGCTAGCTAGCATTAAACTTATAAAAAACAATCTTAATCACTAGTTAACTACACATGGTTGATGATATTACTAGTTTATCTAGCGTGTCCTGCGTTGCATATAATCGGTGCGGTGTGTATCGTTGCTCCAATGTGTACCTATTCATAAACATCAATGCCTTTCTTAAAATCAATACACAGAAGTATATATTTTTAAACCTGCATATTTAGCTAAAAGAAATCCAGGTTAGCAGGCAATATTAACCAGGTGAAATTGTCACTTCTCTTGCGTTCATTGCACGCAGAGTCAGTGATTATGCAACAGTTTGAGCTGCCTAATTTGCCAAAATTTTACCTAATTATGTCATAACATTGAAGGTTGTGCAATGTAACAGAAATATTTAGACTTATGGATGCCACCCGTTAGATAAAATATGGAACGGTTCCGTATTTCACTGAAAGAATAAACGTTTTGTTTTCGAGATGATAGTTTCCGGATCGACCATATTAATGACCTAAAGCTTGTGTTTCTGTGTGTTATGTTATAACTAAGTCTATGATTTGATAGAACAGTCTGACTGAGCGATGGTAGGCAGCAGCAGGCTCGTAATCATTCATTCAAACAGCACTTTTTTGCATTTGCCAGCAGCTGTTAATGACTTCAAGCCTATCAACTCCCAAGATTAGGCTCGTGTAACCAATGTGAAATGGCGAGCTAGTTAGCTGGGTGCGCGCTAATAGCGTTTCAAACGTCACTCACTCTGAGACTTGGTGTGGTTGTTCCCCTTGCTCTGCAAGGGCCGCGGCTTTTGTGGAGCAATGGGTAACGCTGCTTCGAGGGTGGCTGTTGTCGATGTGTTCCTGGTTCGAGCCCAGGTAGGGGCGAGGAGAGGGACGGAAGCTATACTGTTACACTGGGAATACTAAAGTTCCTATAAGAACATCCAATAGTCAAAGGTTAATGAAATATAAATGGTATAGAGAGAAATAGTCCTATAATTCCTATAATAACTACAACCTAAAACTTCTTACCTGGGAATATTGAAGACTCATGTTAAAACCTGTTAAGGCTCGGGACAATACTGCCCCCTTTGGATGAATTGCGTGCCCATAGTAAACTGAAAAAAAATCTGTGCAAAATTGCTAATATATGCATATAATAATTATTATTGAATAGAAAACACTCTAAAGCTTCTAAAACCGTTTGAATTATGTCTGTATGTATAGCAGAACTCACAGGGCAGCCAATCTCCCAAACTAGTTTTCTCATCCAGAAAGTTGGGCCAACTTTGACGTCATCGCCCCCACCCTTCCCAAACAGCTATGGATCTGGGAACCGTTTCTATGTCTTCCGCAAGATGTCCTCTATCAGTAGAGAGTTTAATTGTGCAAATCCCACGAGCTTTGACCCTTTGGCAGGCAAAATTGTGAGTGTCGCGAGAAAATAGATGCGCGTTCGGGCGCGAATTGTACACAGTCATTCCTCCGTTCCAGATTGTCTGAGAGGAATGGCTTTTGTCCGGTTGAATCGCCAATTGTTTTGTATGTTAATAACATCCTAAAGCTTGATTCTGCACTTAGTTTGACCAGTTTAGTCGACATATAATATGTAATTTTTAAATTTTGATGCGCAACTGTTCGGGACCAGAAGTCATTTTGGATGCATTTCAGCTGGAACTTGAAGCATATGCTAGCTAATACAAAGACACACGACTTGAAACCAAACAATGTTTTGGGTAAGTATGACTCCTTCCACTACATTCTGATCGAAGACCATCAAAGGTAAGGGAATATTTATGTTGTAATTTTGTGTTTCTGTTGACTCCAATATAGCGGAGAAATATTGCTTATGTCTGAGCGCCATCTCAGATTATTGAATAGTAAACGATTTCTGTAACGTTAAAAAGACGTGACAAAGCGATTGCATTAAGAAGCAGTGTATCTTTCTAACTATATGTAGAACATGTATATTTAGTCAAAGTTTATGATGTGTATTGCTGTTATCTGGCGTTATCTGGCGGAGCTATCTATAATTTCTCCGGACATTTTTTAGCATTTTCTGAACATGGCGTCAATGTAAACGGAGATATATGGATATAAATGGCATATTATTGAAAAAAAACATAAATGTACTGTGTAACATGTCCTATTACCGTCATCTGATGAAGATTTTCAAAAGGTTAGTGAATTATTTTTCTTTTAATCCTGCGTTTGTGATTGCATCTTTTGTTCGACAAAATGGCTACATATCGTCTGTCTTTGTGGTGGTTTGACATACATATGTGCTATGTTTTCGCCGTAAAACATTTTAGAAATCTGACTCGCTGGGTAGATGAACACGGTGTTCATCTTTCATTTGAGCTATTGGACTTGTTAATGTGTGGAGGTTAAATATTTCTAAGAATATTTTTGCATTCTGTGCGCCACTTTTTGAGTTGAGAGGGTGGGGGGGGGGTGCCCTTGGGGAACGTGTAGCGTGAACACGTTAAAAGTAACCACCAGCTTTCATATGTTTTCATGTTCTGTGCAAGGAACTTAAACGTTAGCTTTCTTACATGGCACATATTGCACTTTTACTTTCTTCTCCAACACTTTGTTTTTGCATTATTTAAACCAAATTGAACATGTTTCATTATTTATTTGAGGCTAAATTTATTTTATTGATGTATTATATTAAGTTAAAATAAGTGTTCATTCAGTGTTGTTGTAAATGTCATTATTACAAAAAAAAAAATGTGTCCGATTTTAATCGGTATCGGCATTGAAAAATCATAATCGGTCGACCTCTAGCCTGTAGGACCTGCCTTGTTGATAGTGTTGTTAAGGCAGATCAGCACTTTATTATACTACAAAACTTATTGTATGACCTCTTATACACTATATTAGGCCCAGCCTTTGGAACTTTGGTTTCGTTAGATATTGCTACTATAAGGTGATCACTACATCCGATGGATTTGGATACTGCTTTAAAGCAGATTTCTGTAGAATTAGTGACGATGTAATCAATACATGTTGATTTCATTCCTGTGCTGTTTTTTGTAAATACCCTGGTAGGTTGACTGATAACATTTGGTATTTATTAGGATCCCCATAGCATCAGCTACTCTTCCTGGGGTCTATGTCAAATACTCTTCCTGGGGTCTATGTCAAATAGGTTCCGGGTTGGAGCGAGCGGTCGCATCTACACTTCGGTCCGCAGGTAGTATAACTTTTCATTACATTTCATTATAGTACAACGGTTTGATTTGTCTAATCTTAGCAATTTCTTCTTAGCTAGCTACATAGCCGTCTTTGTATCAAAGATAATTGCGTAATTATCGTATTTCGTCGTCCTAACGTAGTCTACACTGCTATATGCCCAGCAGCTAGCTAACGTCCACTAGCACTGTAGAAACTATTACACTCAACGACTCGATTAGTGTAGTGTTAGCTAGCTACATAGTTGTCTTTGCTGTCTTCGTATCCAAGGTAATTGTGTAGTTTAGAGTGTGTAGACTTAGAGTGATTATCTTAATTTACCGAGGTTATCTAGCCAGCTACTTGTCGTCCTTAACGTAGGAGTTACTGCTAGCTAGCTAGCCAACAGCTAGCCAACGTCTTCCGATTTGAACTTCAACAACCCGGTCAACATTCCGCCTCGCTCCACAGGTAGTATCACATTTTCATTTCACTTCATTACAGTACAACGGTTTGATTTCTTTGATCGTAGCTAGCTAGCTACATAGCCGTCTTTGTATCTAAGACAATTGTGTAGTCTGGAGCGATTTTCTAGGTTAGCTAGCCAGCTATTGTCGTTCTTTTAACGTAACGTTACGTAATCAACACTGCTAGCTAGCCAGCTAGCCCCGAATAGCAGCACTGTAGAAACTGTTACACTCGACGGAACGACTTGATTAGTGTAGTGTCAACAACGTAGCCACTGCCAGCTAGCCTACTCCAGCAGTACTGTATCATTTCAATCATTTTAGTCAATAAGATTCTTGCTACGTAAGCTTAACGTTCTGAACATTCGATAAGTGTAGTCCACTTGTCATTCCAATCTCCTTTGCATTAGCGTAGCCTCTTCTGTAGCCTGTCAACTATGTGTCTATCTATCCCTGTTCTCTCCTCTCTGCACAGACCATACAAACGCTCCACACCGCGTGGCCGCGGCCACCCTAATCTGGTGGTCCCAGCGCGCACGACCCACGTGGAGTTCCAGGTCTCCGGTAGCCTCTGGAACTGCCGATCTGCGGCCAACAAGGCAGAGTTCATCTCAGCCTATGCCTCCCTCCAGTCCCTCGACTTCTTGGCACTGACGGAAACATGGATCACCACAGACAACACTGCTACTCCTACTGCTCTCTCTTCGTCCGCCCACGTGTTCTCGCACACCCCGAGAGCTTCTGGTCAGCGGGGTGGTGGCACCGGGATCCTCATCTCTCCCAAGTGGTCATTCTCTCTTTCTCCCCTTACCCATCTGTCTATCGCCTCCTTTGAATTCCATGCTGTCACAGTTACCAGCCCTTTCAAGCTTAACATCCTTATCATTTATCGCCCTCCAGGTTCATCAATGAGCTTGATGCCTTGATAAGCTCCTTTCCTGAGGACGGCTCACCTCTCACAGTCCTGGGCGACTTTAACCTCCCCACGTCTACCTTTGACTCATTCCTCTCTGCCTCCTTCTTTCCACTCCTCTCCTCTTTTGACCTCACCCTCTCACCTTCCCCCCCTACTCACAAGGCAGGCAATACGCTCGACCTCATCTTTACTAGATGCTGTTCTTCCACTAACCTCATTGCAACTCCCCTCCAAGTCTCCGACCACTACCTTGTATCATTTTCCCTCTCGCTCTCATCCAACACTTCCCACACTGCCCCTACTCGGATGGTATCGCGCCGTCCCAACCTTCGCTTTCTCTCCCCCGCTACTCTCTCCTCTTCCATCCTATCATCTCTTCCCTCTGCTCATACCTTCTCCAACCTATCTCCTGATTCTGACTCCTCAACCCTCCTCTCTTCCCTTTCTGCATCCTTTGACTCTCTATGTCCCCTATCCTCCAGGCCGGCTCGGTCCTCCCCTCCCGCTCCGTGGCTCGACGACTCATTGCGAGCTCACAGAACAGTGCTCCGGGCAGCCGAGCGGAAATGGAGGAAAACTCGCCTCCCTGCGGACCTGGCATCCTTTCACTCCCTCCTCTCTACATTTTCCTCCTCTGTCTCTGCTGCTAAAGCCACTTTCTTCCACTCTAAATTCCAAGCATCTGCCTCTAACCCTAGGAAGCTCTTTGCCACCTTCTCCTCCCTCCTGAATCCCCCCCCCCTCCTCCCTCTCTGCAGATGACTTCGTCAACCATTTTGAAAAGAAGGTCGACGACATCCGATCCTCGTTTGCTAAGTCAAACGACACCGCTGGTTCTGATCACACTGCCCTACCCTGTGCTCTGACCTCTTTCTCCCCTCTCTCTCCAGATGAAATCTCGCTTCTTGTGACGGCCGGCCCCCAACAACCTGCCCGCTTGACCCTATCCCCTCCTCTCTTCTCCAGACCATTTCCGGAGACCTTCTCCCTTACCTCACCTCGCTCATCAACTCATCCCTGACCGCTGGCTACGTCCCTTCCGTCTTCAAGAGAGCGAGAGTTGCACCCCTTCTGAAAAAACCTACACTCGATCCCTCCGATGTCAACAACTACAGACCAGTATCCCTTCTTTCTTTTCTCTCCAAAACTCTTGAACGTGCCGTCCTTGGCCAGCTCTCCCGCTATCTCTCTCAGAATGACCTTCTTGATCCAAATCAGTCAGGTTTCAAGACTAGTCATTCAACTGAGACTGCTCTTCTCTGTATCACGGAGGCGCTCCGCACTGCTAAAGCTAACTCTCTCTCCTCTGCTCTCATCCTTCTAGACCTATCGGCTGCCTTCGACACTGTGAACCATCAGATCCTCCTCTCCACCCTCTCCGAGTTGGGCATCTCCGGTGCGGCCCACGCTTGGATTGCGTCCTACCTGACAGGTCGCTCCTACCAGGTGGCGTGGCGAGAATCTGTCTCCTCGCCACGCGCTCTCACCACTGGTGTCCCCCAGGGCTCTGTTCTAGGCCCTCTCCTATTCTCGCTATACACCAAGTCACTTGGCTCTGTCATAACCTCACATGGTCTCTCCTATCATTGCTATGCAGACGACACACAATTAATCTTCTCCTTTCCCCCTTCTGATGACCAGGTGGCGAATCGCATCTCTGCATGTCTGGCAGACATATCAGTGTGGATGACGGATCACCACCTCAAGCTGAACCTCGGCAAGACGGAGCTGCTCTTCCTCCCGGGGAAGGACTGCCCATTCCATGATCTCGCCATCACGGTTGACAACTCCATTGTGTCCTCCTCCCAGAGCTCTAAGAACCTTGGCGTGATCCTGGACAACACCCTGTCATTCTCAACTAACATCAAGGCGGTGGCCCGTTCCTGTAGGTTCATGCTCTACAACATCCGCAGAGTACGACCCTGCCTCACACAGGAAGCGGCGCAGGTCCTAATCCAGGCACTTGTCATCTCCCGTCTGGATTACTGCAACTCGCTGTTGGCTGGGCTCCCTGCCTGTGCCATTAAACCCCTACAACTCATCCAGAACGCCGCAGCCCGTCTGGTGTTCAACCTTCCCAAGTTCTCTCACGTCACCCCGCTCCTCCGCTCTCTCCACTGGCTTCCAGTTGAAGCTCGCATCCGCTACAAGACCATGGTGCTTGCCTACGGAGCTGTGAGGGGAACGGCACCGCAGTACCTCCAGGCTCTGATCAGGCCCTACACCCAAACAAGGGCACTGCGTTCATCCACCTCTGGCCTGCTCGCCTCCCTACCACTGAGGAAGTACAGTTCCCGCTCAGCCCAGTCAAAACTGTTCGCTGCTCTGGCCCCCCAATGGTGGAACAAACTCCCTCACGACGCCAGGACAGCGGAGTCAATCACCACCTTCCGGAGACACCTGAAACCCCACCTCTTCAAGGAATACCTAGGATAGGATAAAGCAATCCTTCTCACCCCCCCCTTAAATGATTTAGATGCACTATTGTAAAGTGGCTGTTCCACTGATGTCAGAAGGTGAATTCACCAATTTGTAAGTCGCTCTGGATAAGAGCGTCTGCTAAATGACTTAAATGTAAATGTAAATGGAATGGAATAATACATAGTACAGAACATTATTAGTCAAGAGTGAAACTCATACATTTAAAATGTCACACACAGCCTACATATCAGTATATCAGTATAAATATAAAATGGCTGTCTCTTCAGTCGCCTTCGTGCGACCACTTTAAAATATATTTTATTTTTTATACTGGTTTCATTGCTATCCTGAGTTACCGGGGGTGGCAGAGTTCCATGTAGTCATGGCTCTATTCTGGACCTGGGGACTGTGAAGAGACCTCTGGTTGCACGTCTTGTGTTGTGCCGATTAGTGTCTGAACTGTGTGCCAACTGCTTGAACAGACAGTTCTGTACCTTCAACACATCAATAGTGATGCAGTCAAACTCTCCTCAACTTTGAGCCAGGAAAGACTGACATTTTCCCTCCGTGTACATCGAAGTGCAATACGTGCTTCTTGATGGGCACATGCCTATCCGTAACCGGAAGAAGCAGTTTCATAAATACTTCAGCGTCCGGATGTCCCTCATTACACACATCGGACCAACAAATATTTTTCACATCTTCGACTTAGGTACAATTGCAAAACCTTTATGTTCATTTATACACCATTTTAGGTCCAATCTTTGGAACTTCGTTTTTTTTCTAATTATGGCTATTATATTATCATCACTACATCTGATGGGTGTCCATACTGCTTTATAGAAGATTTCTGCAACATTAGTAAAGATGTGATCAACACACATGGATGATTTAGTTCCTGTTCTGTTTGTAACTACCCTGGTAGGTTGACTTGATTCACACATATAGTCCAAATACTGACATTTAGCACTGGTCTATAACAACTTCCTACGAGAATAGGCTTTAGGTGAGGCAGATGAACCTGTAGCCATATTGCTTCCGCATCATCTGACATGAGATCCTTGCTACCGTCAGTCTCTTAAGCAGTTCGCTATGTTGGAGATAATCCGGGAACCCCTGCAGTTAGGGTGAATCCCATCTCTTTTAAAGAGTGTTGGTTGCTCTCACAGGAAGTCAAAATTGTCACTAAAGGAGACATTTCTGTTTTTGGAGAGCTTCAGGAACTCGTTTAGGGCAGCTACGCGGCTGTAACGCTCCGAATACCTTCTATAGCATGGCAGGGGGCCAGAGATGACTGTTGTCTTCCCTGTGCAAAGAAGGGTGTTCAAGAGGATGTTGTCGTCCTTCTTCAGTTCCTCAGATTGCTGAAAGCATGAACCAGGGTGCAGGCACTGGTTACAGTTTGATGTTTCTTCTGGAGTGGGCAGCTTGATGAAAGCCAGTCAACATTTAGGTTGCCCAGAAAATATACCTCTCTGTTTGTCACATACATTATCAAGCATTTCACACATATTATCCAGATACTGACTGTTAGCACTTGGTGGTCTATAGTAGCTTCCCACAAGAATGGGCTTTAGGTGAGACAGGTGAGACAGGTGAGCCTGTAGCCATATTACTTCAACAGTATTTAACATGAGATCCTACCTAAGCTTAACACCGCCCCCCATTGACATTTCTGTCTTTTCTGTAGATGTTATAACTAGGGTTGCACATTTTGGGGAATATTCAGAGGTGGAAACATTCCGTGGGAATTAACAGGAATATATGGGAAATAACGGAAATGTATGTACATTAATATTAATACCATTTATGTGTTGATGTCTTTTGCATTGGATATATTTACCATTTCATATGGAGACAGAAACATAAACCTTTTACCTTATCATAAGTAGACATAATTGCAAATGATTAAATCCTTCCAATAGAAATAAAACTATTTAGTTACGAATGTAACTTTAATTAAATGAGTTGACTCTTCACATGGGATGATTTCACTGAACAACGAAAGAAAGGGAATATTGAATGATCCCCACTGATCCATTGCATCTCCAAAAAATGTATTCAACATACATGTGTAAAATGATAGTCCAGAAACTGAAGGTTTGGTTGTCTTCCTCTCAGGCTTCCATGTCTTCTCCCTGGACCTCCTCATTGTCCACTTCTTGAACATCAGACTCCGAGGCCTCATCTTCACTATCACTTTTCAATCTGGTTGATGATGGCTCGCTGTCAGGCTCAAAAAGCCTCAAATTTATCCAGATGGCCAACAATTTTTCAACCCTTGTATTGGTCAGCCTATTGCGTGCTGGAAGGCAGGGTAAAGTGACTAGGCAAATTATGTGTGTTTTGTGTTGTAAATGTGTGTGTGTATGTAGTGTTTGAATGTGTGAGGTTGTCAAGGTTTATGCAAAACAAATGTAGACAGAAGTTGCAAACACTGTAGCTAGCCCAAACACTAGCTTGTTATTAACGGACTTGCCTAGTTAAATAAAGTAAAATTACATTTAAAACAATGACTGGCTAATAAAAACCCCAGGTGTGTTCCAGTGGTCAGACACCCTTTAGGAAGACCATTGATTTGCCGGTTAAGTGTTTTATTGGTACCACAATGGCTCACGTTCAAATGAACGCTTAGCTCTTTAGTGGCTTTGTTTATCGGATGTAAGGGCTTTGGCGCTTGTTTTGTGTGTGTGTGTGTGGTGACTACTAAACACTGGCGGTTGGCCATTGTGTGGGCCTAAGCCTGCATGGATATACCCGCAGCAACACCACACATTTTGGGTAGAAATGCTCAACCTTCAGCTGCCCATTGGCTCTCCACTGAGCTTTCATAAAGCTTAGGTCAATAGGCCACAACCTGTCATGCCATGGCTCTCCTCATGAGCTTTGTGTTGAAGGAGAGCGAAGTGAAGAGAGAGAAGTTATAGCCTAGATTCAATTCTATGTTTCTCTCAATTTAACTCTGCTTCTTTCTCTGTTTCTGTATGTCTCTCTTTTCAGGTTGGTTATTCTGCGTGTGACCGCCCATGGCCTGCTTACCATTGATCTGCAGTGTTGTGAAGGAGATAACATTGTACAAGTAGAGAATGTAGGTGATGAGAGAAACTTCTCTTCACAATAGACCTGCTTGCATACATACATAAAACAATAACACAAATACAAAAAAAAAAATCATATTTAACAGACCTTATCATATTTACCCGAAGTAAGAAATATTTCCATTAATTAGATTCAATTGGATGTGTTGCTGTGTTTCTCACATGCGCCGAATACAACTGGTGTCGACTTTACAGTGAAATGCTTGCTTACAAACCTTTCGAACATGTGGTCTCGTAGGCCTTTGGACTATTTGACATTTAGGATATTTTGCTTAATGTAGCATTAGAATATGCAAAATAACAAATACAGTATTCGATTTTTCTCTCAGCTTTTGAATACACTGGAAGAGAAGCTGAGAAGTCTCCTACATGGAAACATTAAGAGGGTCAAGAGGTAAGCCTCGTGGTGGATGATCTTACAGTAGTGGCCTTGTTTGTTGACTATCTTGTGACTGGACACAAGCTGTAGTGTGAAACGATTACCCTATAACCCTCTGTCAATATCTCCATGATGGCATCATGAACATGATATGTACCATGTCCCACCTTCCCCAGGCTCCCAGCTCTGACACGAGGTGCAGCTGTTGATCGATACTGGCCCACAGCAGACGGCAGACTGGTGGAGTATGACATAGATCGGGTTGTATACGATGAGGACTCTGCATACCAGAACATAAAGATCATGCACTCACAGCAGTTTGGCAATATCCTGATCCTCAATGGGGATGTTAGTAAGTAAAATATAGCATTCCTACAGGCCTTCATTTTAGATAATATTGTTATGAATTATTGTAGTAATTATGTTATTTACTTTACTTATTTAGGTCACTTGTTGTTCAACTTCTTTTTCACTTCTGAAAACTGAATCTAATATGATGATGAACATTTGGCTGGGTTTCAGTCACGGCATGTGGCTTACTTATCTAATGATATTGTAATATGATTATATGACAGATCTGTCACAGTGAAGGGGCCTACTGTAATGTGATTATATGACAGGTCTGTCACAGTGAAGGGGCCTACTGTAATGTGATTATATGGCAGGTCTGTCACAGTGAAGGGGCCTACTGTAATGTGATTATATGGCAGATCTGTCACAGTGAAGGGGCCTACTGTAATGTGATTATATGGCAGGTCTGTCACAGTGAAGGGGCCTACTGTAATGTGATTATATGACAGATCTCACAGTGAAATGTGATTATATGGCAGGTCTGTCACAGTGAAGGGGCCTACTGTAATGTGATTATATGGCAGGTCTGTCACAGTGAAGGGGCCTACTGTAATGTGATTATATGGCAGGTCTGTCACAGTGAAGAAGGGGCCTACTGTAATGTGATTATATGGCAGGTCTGTCACAGTGAAGGGGCCTACTGTAATGTGATTATATGGCAGGTCTGTCACAGTGAAGGGGCCTACTGTAATGTGATTATATGGCAGGTCTGTCACAGTGAAGGGGCCTACTGTAATGTGATTATATGGCAGGTCTGTCACAGTGAAGGGGCCTACTGTAATGTGATTATATGGCAGGTCTGTCACAGTGAAGGGGCCTACTGTAATGTGATTATATGGCAGGTCTGTCACAGTGAAGGGGCTTACTGTAATGTGATTATATGACAGATCTGGCAGAGAGTGACCTGCCCTACACCCAGGCCATCATGGGCAGAGGGCAAGAGAACTATGCAGGGAAGGAGGTGCTGATCTTAGGAGGCGGCGATGGAGGAATCCTCGCAGAGGCCGTCAAACTCAAGCCAAAGATGATCACCATGGTGGAGATATCCTTTCAGGACCCTGCTGTTCACTTCTCTCTGTGCTCAGTTAACATATTGCTTCAGGGATTTGCACCAGCAATATTTTAACACTGACCTCTTATGAGCATTTTGTTTGAGACGTTGCCCGGTAGGATTATCTGGTCTGTCATCTGTCTTCCCCTGTGCCTGGTTTGTAATGCCTTGACAAAGTGTTTACATCGACCAAATGGTGATTGATGGGTGTAGAACACACATGAGGAAGGCATGTGGAAGTGTTCTGGACAACCTGAAGGGAGAATGTTACCAGGTGAGCAGGACAGTGCTATCCACTGCACCTCTCCTTAGTTGAGATGGAAAGTTTGTCATTTGCTCTGAATAGATTTGCTCCGCTCTCTGTAGTCTTGTATGTTACTACATGGGGTTTCCATAACGACATGTCCCTGAACCCCCTCCGTCTGTTTCATCTGCTCTTATCTCATTCCAGGTGTTGGTAGAGGACTGCGTTCCTGTTCTTAAAAAGTATGTTGAGGAAGGGAAGACGTTTGATTACGTCATCAATGACCTCACAGCGGTCCCCATCTCCACAGCGCCAGAGGAGGGTGAGTGACAAAGGCTTTCTCATGGGGTCTTCTTGGACATTCTGTTCTAACAGTGTATGCAATGATGAATACTGGTAGGGTTCTTGTAAAGCCTTGTACCACATTGCAAAGAATTGATCTGATTTTAGGATGTGGATAGTGTAATCTTAACCTGTTTCGTGCATCGGGGCTTGTATGAAACACTTGCATGATTGGTTGAAAGACGGTTTACTCTGTCTCAGACTCTACATGGGAGTTCCTACAGCTTATCTTGGATCTCTCAATAAAAGTACTGCGTCCTACTGGGAAGTACTTCACACAGGTGAGACCCATATTCACTGAGTGCTTCATACAGTCACCCCACCCTTGTGTGGAATTCAGCTCATATTGAGATCACCATCCCTACACATGATTAACTTATATGTCTGTCTCGTATATCTTTGTTGTTCATGAGAGACAAGTTTGTCCAAGTGTGATGTTTGTTTGTTTTGTTTTTTTAAATTTGTCCCCTAATTGCTGTGTGGTCCATGTTTTAATTCTGTGTCATCAGGGTAATAGTGCCAATCTGACTGAGACACTGGCTCTTTATGAGGAGCAGCTGGGAAGGCTCTCATGTCCTGTAGACTTCTCCAAGGAGGTGGTGTGTGTGCCCTCTTATATGGAACTGTATCCTTCAAGAAAAGAGTCTTGCACTTAAGAGTCTTGGTTACTTGTTGTTTACATGGCATTTTCCTTAATGAGCTGATTCAGGTGGGTTTTCTACACCGTTTGGAAGAAGTAA
Organism: Oncorhynchus masou masou; assembly: GCF_036934945.1. NCBI lineage: Eukaryota > Metazoa > Chordata > Actinopteri > Salmoniformes > Salmonidae > Oncorhynchus > Oncorhynchus masou. The sequence continues at coordinate 16,325,962 of NC_088219.1, read as the reverse complement.
AGAGCCCCCCCCCCCCGGTCTCCTCCATACGTTGCCTGCCGGAATGTGAAAACTGTCCACCCCCCTCCCATTGTCCGCCGTCACACTGAGGGGAGAGATGACCCCCCCTCCCCCATTTCTACTCACACTGTTTTATTATCCTTCCATGTCCAACTCTCTCTTAAACCCTTTTTACATCTTAGTTGTATAATTTTATGTCCAAACTTACAAGAGATTGTATTTCTGTTAGTTGGATATTTTGAATTGGGCTGTTGTTTTTGCGTGTGCCCTCCAGGGAGAGCTGTGGGGCTGACCGTGTAGGGCTGCTGCCACTGGTCTAGGGTTTAGACCTCTGACTATGTTCTGGTTCCAGAACTGTCTAGGTTTTAGACGTCTCTGACTATAGCCTGGTTCCAGACCTGTCTAGGTTTTAGACGTCTCTGACTATAGCCTGGTTCCAGACCTGTCTAGGGTTTAGACGTCTCTGACTATAGCCTGGTTCCAGACCTGTCTAGGGTTTAGACATCTCTGACTATAGCCTGGTTCCAGACCTGTCTAGGGTTTAGACGTCTCTGACTATAGCCTGGTTCCAGACCTGTCTAGGGTTTAGACTTCTGACTATAGCCTGGTTCCAGACATGTCTAGGGTTTAGACGTCTCTGACTGTTGTGTAGTTGTCATGCCATACAGGTTACATGTTTTATACATGGCAGGGCAACAATTCTCAGAGAAGTTGGCTAAATATCATATAGGTCTGGGACCAGGCTATAGTCAGAGGTCTAAAGCCTAGACAGATCTGGGACCAGTATTTAAACACTCTTGGTACACCTACCCCTTCAGGGTGTTGTTACTTTTCAAATTTGACTTAAAACAGCACCAACATACAATAGGCTTTTGGGTTCTGATTGTGTGATAGGATATGTGCTCGCCGTAGTTTCAAATGAATGTCTGTCTGTGCGTTTGATTGTTTTTCTTCTTTTGTTGTAGCTAACTGGCTTGAGTGTGATTTGATTCCCAGTCCTTTCCAAGTGTGACCCTGGCCATTTGAAGCTGAAGTGTCCAAATGTGTTTTTAAAAGGGAAAAAGGTTTCTTGCTTGTACTGCTTTAATGTGAATTGTGTTTATTATTTAGCACCTTTTTAGTTTCTCCTGCTGGATCTTATTTTACATATTCAGTTTAGAATTTTTCTCTAAGTTTGTTTGGTGCATGTGCTGGAAATGTAAATATTTTTATTGAATGTAGCTTCCCATATACACAGTGCAACGTCATGACTTTGATCAATATTGTGGTGCTTTGTTAAATGTATTTATTTGATATTATTTCACCAAATGCTGTTTTATACTAAATACCTTTTTTGTTCAGCAGTGACTACCTGCTATTAAAAATGAGTTGGAGAAGAAAATATTTTTCTTATGCTTCATTCAGAGGAGTATATCAGATATCTTAGCTAGCAGTCACAACTGTTTCTACTGAAAGCACAGAATCATACCAATGCAAACTCAATACAGATTTTCTTGCATTTCCTTTTGCAATTCATTCTACCATGAGCAATGATTTCAATAAACCTTCCCCTTTGTCAACACGAACTTCAATCATTTGATTACGCTGCTCCTGATGCGCACAGACGCTGTAACAATGTGTCCTTAGTTCTTTATTCAAGGTGTAGAGGACCCATCAAGTTATCTACCAACCACATGATGTACTCCTATGTTGTAGCAGACACTATTATCCAGAATGACTTAGAGGAGCAATTAGGGTTAAGTGCCTTGCTCAAGGACACATCGGCAGATGTTTCACCTGGTCAGCTCAGGGATTCGAACCAGCGACCTTTTTTGTTACTGGCCCAATGCTCTTAACCACTAAGCTACCTGCTGAATGTGCTGATCAAGCTGCTGAAATGACACCTGGAGCAACGCTTGTATTCTGGGATGCTGCTGTATACACCTAATAAGATTGCAATTTTAATTGGAATCATACCACCAGCACACATACCTGTGTGTCGTCACTACTCTTTCCTCTCTGTTTTGACTAGGCGCCCCGTCCACCTTTCCTCCATCGTTCCCCTAGATTGGTCTTTTGTGGTCCAATGAATAAAGCATTTGACATGGTTCAATTTGAACTGGGAGTTTTTAGCATGTTGTACTGTTTGTGTTTTGTCTCTGTGTAGAACCTGAATGACCAATTCTCAGGTAACATCATTTTGGAAGAGGACACCGCTGGATAAGTCTAGCCATGAAAGTAAACATCACGTTGCCAAGACTTTTGGGAGAAAATTGTACATGTCCATTGTCATTCACCATCATTAGCCCTTCTGATGTGGTCTTTCTGCCGGCAATGAACTGTCTCAATACAGTACCAATCAAAAGTTTGAACACACCTACTCATTCAAGGGTTTTTATTTTTTTCTATATTGTATAATAATTGTGAAGACATCAAAATTATGAAATAACACATTTGGAATCATGTAGTAACCAAAAAAGTTTTAAACAAATCAAAATATATTTTGTATTTCAGATTCTTCAAAGTAGCCACCCTTTGCCTTGATGACAGCTTTGCACACTCTTGGCATTCTCTCAACCAGCTTCACCTGGAATGCTTTCCCAACAGGACTTTCCACATATGCTGAGCACTTGTTGGCTGCTTTTCCTTCCCCACTCAATCACTTTCCTTGGTCAAATAGCCCTTACACAGCCTGGAGGTGTATATTGAATATTTAAAAAATATATATTCTAATTTATGGATGTGATATTTAACAAGATATATATAATAATTGGTCACTTACTTTTCATTATTGGAGATGGGATATAGAACTCCTGTGATAATGTAGTAATGTGTGTCAATTAACTGAAGAGGGGTGTCATAAGGGTTGGATTAACCACGTCAGGGGTCCTGAACAAGAACATTTTGGAGGCCCCCCTCATGATGGTGGAGAGTGTGTTTTCTTTAAAGCTAACTTCATGCAATTCTACACATTTTGCCATGGAGCAGAGAGAAACATTTGCAGTTTTATACCTTATTTCCTTCAATTCTACACATTTTGTCTTCGGACTGAGAGAAAATGTTGCAGTTTTATAGCACATTTGTTGCTATTCTAGAAGTTTTTGTTACGGGGCTGTGAGAAAATGTTGCTAATTTATTGCTATTCTATATATATGCTATCTGATCAGGGCTGGCTCTAGCCTTTTGGGGCCCTAAGTAAGGGCACTGCTGTCTGTCACTACCACCTGTTTCCACTTCCATCCACTCCATTCATCCTTTTGGACACGGATATCTGATCCACATGCACTGAACATGTGCATATAAATGCAACATGTAAAGTATTGGTTTCATGAGCTGAAATATAAGATCTCAGAAATGTTGTGCATAAATCTGTTTACATCTGTTAGTGAGCATTTCTCCTTTGCAAAGATAATCTTTCCACCTGACAGGTGTGGCATAATTAATAAGCTGATTAAACGGCATGATCATTACACAGGTGCACCTTGTGCTGGGGACAATAAAAGGCCAAAATGTGCAGTTTTTCACACAACACACTACCACAAATGTCTCAAGTTTTGAGGGAGAGTGCAATTGGCATGCTGACTGCAGGAATGTCCATCAGAGTTGTTGTCAGAGAATTGAATGTTAATTTCTCCACCATAATCTGCCTCCTATGTCGTTTTAGAGAATTTGTCAGTACGTCCAACCGGCCTCACAACCCTAGACCACGTGTATGGCGTTGTGTGGGTGATCGGTTTTCTGATGTCAACGTTGTGAACAGAGTGCCCCATGGTGGCGATGGGGCTGGGGTATGGACAGGCATAAGCTACGGACAACGAACACAATTACATTTATCGATGGCAATTTGAATGCACAGAGATACCGTGACAAGATCCTGAGGGTCATTGTTGTGCCATTCATCCGCAACCATCACGTCATGTTTCAGCATGATAACGCAAGGATCTGTACACAATTCCTGGAATTTGAAAATGTCCCAGTTTGTCCATGGCCTGCATACTCACAAGACATGTCCAATATTTGAGCACGTTTGGGATGCTCTGGATTGACATGTACGACAGCGTGTTCCAGTTCCCGCCAAAATCCAGCAACTTCGCACAGCCATTGAAGAGGAGTGAGACAACATTCCACAGGCCACAATTAACAGCCAGATCTACTCTATGTGAAGGAGATGTGTTGCACTGCTTGAGGCAAATGGTGGACAGACCAGATACTTCTGATTCACGCCCCTACCTTTTTATTAAGGTATCTGTGACCAACAGATCAAATCAAAGTTTAACCAATAGTGCAAAAAAGGTATTAGGTGAACAATATGTAAGTAAAGAAATAAAAACAACAGTAAAAAGACAGTGAAAAATAACAGCGAGGCTATAAAAGTAGTGAGGCTACATACAGACACCGGTTAGTCGGGCTGATTGAGGTAGTATGTACATGTAGATATGGTTAAAGTGACTATGCATATATGATGAACAGAGAGTAGCAGTATCGTAAAAGAGGGGGTGGTGGGTGGGACACAATGCAAATAGTCCGGGTAGACATTTGATTACCTGTTCAGGGGTCTTATGGCTTGGGTTAAAAACTGTTGAGAGGCCTTTTTGTCCTAGACTTGGCACTCCGGTACTGCTTGCCATGCGGTAGTAGAGAGAACAGTCTGTGGCTAGGGTCTTTGACAATTTTTAGGGCCTTCATCTGACACCGCCTGGAGTAGAGGTCCTGGATAGCAGGCAGCTTAGCCCCAGTGATGTAATGGGCCGTATGCACTACCCTCTGTAGTGCCTTGCGGTCAGAGGCTGAGCAATTGCCGTACTGCAACATGCTCTCGATGTTGCAGCTGTAGAACCTTTTGAGGATCTCAGGACCCATGCCAAATCGTTTTTGTTTCCTGAGGGGGAATAGGCTTTGTCGTGCCCTCTTCATGACCATCTTGGTGTGTTTGGACCATTCTAATTTATTAGTGATGTGGACACCAAGGAACAGATGCATATCTGTATTCCCAGTCATGCAAAATCCATAGATTAGGGTCTAACGAATTTATTGATTTTATGATTTCTTTATTTGAACTGTAACTCAGCAAAAATCTTTGAAATTGTTGTGTGTTGCATTTAAATTTTTGCTCAATATAGATTTACATTTTTTGTAAATGTTCCACAGATTCCATTCATTTATTGATCCCTACATTTTCATTAATGTTTTCCTCCATGAATGCGCTGCATTAAATACAAGACAATGGCACCACTAGACAAGTACATGACAGAGCTGTACTGCAGTGTGTCACAGCACTTTCTAACCTGCCTGTTTATATTATTATCACTATGGTAATGATGTGTCACTGAAGGAGTGCCCAACTGTTTCTGTTTCCCTTTTTAATACGTAAATGAATACCACTGTTCCCCTTCCTTATAGGTAACAGGATAACACTGTTCCCCTTCATTATAGGTCACAGGATACCACTGTTCCCCTTCATTATAGGTAACAGAATACAATAAACTATGTCAGGGAAGTCATACAGTACACCCACTCACATTTTATCAAATGCTCTTATCCGAAGCAACTTACAGTAGTTAGCACATGCATTTTTCATACTGGTTCCCCGTGGGAATCAAACCCACGACCCTGGTGTTGCAAGCACCATGCTCTACCTGCCTACCTTTCATCTCTCTATTATCTTCATCCTTGACATACTGTAATCATCATGAAAAATGTTTGTGGTCTGTCATGGTTAAATAAAGAAGTTAAAGCCCGATAGCAGAAGTGGATAGCAGAATGCCTTTCCCAGCACCTCTGTTCTCTTTGTTTGGTCTCAATAAACAGGTGTGGCGACCTTGCTCTACTTTAGAGGCACAGAATTCCTGAATTCGAGGACCTGTGATAACATTAAGAAAAGTACAAAGGTGCATTCAAGTGCACACGGGCACAAACACACGCAACATGGGCTATTGTTATGTCAGAGGGGGATAGGTTCAGAGTTGGGACTGGATCACATATATCACACATAATAACCCACATTACAGTTTATGATGAGTTTTACATTACAGTTGCTGGTCCACAGTACAGTTGTGAGGTATTCATGCTATTCACAAAGTTGTGAGGTATTCATGCTATTCACAAAGTTGTGAGGTATTCATGCTATTCACGAAGTTGTGAGGTATTCCTGCTATTCACAAAGTTGTGAGGTATTCCTGCTATTCACAAAGTTGTGAGGTATTCCTGCTATTCACAAAGTTGTGAGGTATTCCTGCTATTCACAAAGTTGTGAGGTATTCCTGCTATTCACAAAGTTGTGAGGTATTCCTGCTATTCACAAAGTTGTGAGGTATTCCTGCTATTCACAAAGTTGTGAGGTATTCATGCTATTCACAAAGTTGTGAGGTATTCCTGCTATTCACAAAGTTGTGAGGTATTCCTGCTATTCACAAAGTTGTGAGGTATTCATGCTATTCACAAAGTTGTGAGGTATTCCTGCTATTCACAAAGTTGTGAGGTATTCATGCTATTCACAAAGTTGTGAGGTATTCCTGCTATTCACAAAGTTGTGAGGTATTCCTGCTTTTCACAAAGTTGTGAGGTATTCCTGCTATTCACAAAGTTGTGAGGTATTCATGCTATTCACAAAGTTGTGAGGTATTCATGCTATTCACAAAGTTGTGAGGTATTCCTGCTATTCACAAAGTTGTGAGGTATTCATGCTATTCACAAAGTTGTGAGGTATTCATGCTATTCACAAAGTTGTGAGGTATTCCTGCTATTCACAAAGTTGTGAGGTATTCCTGCTATTCACAAAGTTGTGAGGTGTTCCTGCTATTCACAAAGTTGTGAGGTATTCATGCTATTCACAAAGTTGTGAGGTATTCATGCTATTCACAAAGTTGTGAGGTATTCATGCTATTCACAAAGTTGTGAGGTATTCATGCTATTCACAAACGGGGGAAATTCTGAGGATTTTCAAGGAAATGAACATGGTCTCTGTATAATTAATATATGAAAGTTATGCCCTGCTTGCTGCTGTTTCTGACTCCACTGTGGCTCTGACGTTTTTAACATGTTAAGTTATCTCTCTAGTGACTCTCTGGTGATAGCAGTGTCGCCTCTCTCTCCCTCACTCGTTGTGCAATGAACACTGGACACATCCTTTATCACAGCCAGACAGTTCAACAGTTGCCATGGTGTTTGAATTTACATGCACAAGCTACAAAATACATAGACATGAATGAATTTGTTTGTTTTGGGTAAGGTTGGTTGGGTTGGGTGAATCACTGGGTTATTAGTTACAGGTTTTGTTGACCTGAGTATTAGATGGATCATATTTTGGACAGCTCTCAACCGGTTGAAGAATTAGTAGAATACTGTAATATCTTAGAATTGTGCGTATACCCAAAACACAACCAGACACATGGTGATGATTTGAGACACAGTACAAACCTAATGCACAGGTGCTGCAGTTCGAAAATTTAGACATTTGAGTTGAGGGCAGGTGGGTAAAAAGTTTATCAAGAGGTAGCAGCCTTTGTCAGAGAACCACACAATGAAAGTCAGGACTGGAAACGGAACACAGGTGTGGCATGTGAGCAGAGAAAGACTATCGGTGAGTCAGAGGCGGGATCCCTCTCAGAACTTTGTCAAGCAGGTGCATAGTGTAACAGTAATGATGCAGGTCCAACTCAGAACATATCCTCCTCTGACGTAACCATAGCCCACTCATACGTTCAGCATCATAACTAGGACTCTTTCCAAGTCTTTATGCAACATTGGAAAGTGGAAACACACCTGACTGACTATTTGCAGCATTACCACATATGGAAGAGGCAAGTGGAAGGGGGAGAAAGTAAGGAACTTGTTTGTCGGCCCTGCATTAAAGACCAGAACTGGTTATTTAAAGAAAATTGTGATAAATAAAAAAGTATACCAGTTTAATTAAAGGACCAAAAAACTGACAGCTGTGCCATATAGATTGCAAAATAGTTGGTAAGAGATTTTCAATGTACCGATTCCATGGCACATGGTTTATGAACTGATACACAAAACAACGCCGGGTTCAAAACATTTAGTTTTTCAATTAAATGTATTATACATAATTCTTGCAACCATTAGAATGTTATATATATGGGGGGATACAACCATCCCAGCTCTGCAGATTTTTCTGCAAAGAGACAGAATCATTAGATAATTTGTTTTGATACTGTCCATATGTAGCTTGTTTTTGGTTAACTCTGCAAATAGCACTGCTGGCTGATTTGAAAAGTCATAGTCAATCAATAAATAACATTGTAATACTCTAAGCAAAAAAAAAAATCTTTAATTTGAAATCTGTAGAAGCTATGTGGATAGAAAGGTTCGTAACTTTTCTGAAACATCAGAGCACAGTTGAAAAAAAATATGGCAAATAGAAATCAAAACTGGATGGTCTTCAGAGATAGATGGGAGGGGTTGAGGGGAGCTGAAGGCTGGGACTGGATGGTCTTCAGAGATAGATGGGAGGGGTTGAGGGGAGCTGAAGGCTGGGACTGGATGGTCTTCAGAGATAGATGGGAGGGGTTGAGGGGAGCTGAAGGCTGGGACTGGATGGTCTTCAGAGATAGATGGGAGGGGTTGAGGGGAGCTGAAGGCTGGGACTGGATGGTCTTCAGAGATAGATGGGAGGGGTTGAGGGGAGCTGAAGGCTGGGACTGGATGGTCTTCAGAGATAGATGGGAGGGGTTGAGGGGAGCTGAAGGCTGGGACTGGATGGTCTTCAGAGATAGATGGGAGGGGTTGAGGGGAGCTGAAGGCTGGGACTGGATAGTCCTCAGAGATAGATGGGAGGGCTTGAGGGGAGCTGAAGGCTGGGACTGGATGGTCTTCAGAGATAGATGGGTGGGGTTGAGGGGAGCTGAAGGCTGGGACTGGATAGTCCTCAGAGATAGATGGGAGGGGTTGAGGGGAGCTGAAGGCTGGGACTGGATAGTCCTCAGAGATAGATGGGAGGGGTTGAGGGGAACTGAAGGCTGGGACTGGATAGTCCTCAGAGATAGATGGGAGGGGTTGAGGGGAGCTGAAGGCTGGGACTGGATGGTCCTCAGAGATAGATGGGAGGGGTTGAGGAATGGGAGTAAAAACAAACAAAATATAACAAATTAAAAATATACTGTGTCTGTAAAATGTACAGTTGAAGTTGGAAGTTTACATACACTGAGGTTGGAAGTTTACATACACTGAGGTTGGAGGTTTACATACACTGAGGTTGGAAGTTTACATACACTGAGGTTGGAAGTTTACATACACTGAGGTTGGAAGTTTACATACACTGAGGTTGGAAGTTTACATACACTGAGGTTGGAAGTTTACATACACTGAGGTTGGAAGTTTACATACACTGAGGTTGGAAGTTTACATACACTTAGGTTGGAGTACTCCACACATTTCTTGTTAAGAAACTACTTTTTGCAAGTTGGTTAGGACATCTACTTTGTGCATCCAATTTGTAAGTCGCTCTGGATAAGAGCGTCTGCTAAATGACTTAAATGTAAATGATACAAATAATTTTTCCAAAAATTGTTCACAGACAGATTATTTCACTTATAATTCACTGTATCACAATTCCAGTGGGTCAGAAGTTTACATACACTAAGTTGACTGTGCCTTTAAACAGCTTGGAAAAATACAGAAAATTATGTAGCTTTAGATGCTTCTGATTGGCTAATTGACATAATTTGAATCCACTGGAGGTGTACCTGTGGATGTATTTCAAGGCCAACCTTCAATCTCAGTGACTCCTTGCTTGACATCACGGGACAAGCAAAAGAAATCAACCAAGACCTCAGAAAAAAATTCATCCTTGGGAGCAGTTTTCAAACGTCTGAAGGTGCCACGTTCTGGAGGAAACGGGTACAAAGTATCTTCCGCAAGGAAGATGCCACTGCTCAAAAACTGCCATAGAAAACCCTAGACTACGGTTTGCAACTGCACATGGGGACAAAGATCGTACTTTTTGGAGAAATGTCCTCTGATCTGATGAAACAAAAATAGAACTCTTTGGCCATAATGACCATCGTTATGTTTGGAGGAAAAAGGGGGATGATTGCAAGCCAAAGAATACCATCCCAACCGTGAAGCACGGGGGTGGCAGCATCATGTTGTGGGGGTGCTTTGCTGCAGGAGGGACTGGTGCACTTCACAAAATATATGGTTTCATGAGGAAGGAAAATGATGTGGATATATCGAAGCAACATCTCAAAAAGTCAGGAAGTTAAAGCTTGGTTGCAAATGGGTCTTCCAGATGAACAATGACCCCAAGCATATCTCCAAAGTTGTTGCAAAATGGAAAAGGGACAACAAAGTCAATGGTATTGGTGGGGCCATCACAAAGCCCTAACCTCAATCCTATAGAAAATTTGTGGGCAGAACTGAAAAAGCGTGTGCGAGCAAGGAGGCCTATAAACCTGATTAATTTACACCAGCTTTGTCAGGAGAAATGGGCCAAAATTCACCCAACTTATTGTGGTAAGCTTGTGGAAGGCTACCCGAAATGTTTGACCCGAGTTCAACAATTTAAAGGCAATGCTACCAAATACTAATTGAGTGAATGTAAACTTCTGACCCACTGGGAATGTGATGAAAGAAATAAAAGCTGAAATAAATAATTCTCTTTACTATTATTCCAACATTTCATATTCTTAAAATAAAGTTGTGATCCTAACTGACCTAAGACAGGGAATTTTTACTAGGATTAAATGTCAGGAATTGTGAAAATCTGAGTTTAAATGTATTTGGCTAAAGTGTATGTAAACTTCCAACTTCTTCAACTGTATATCGTATGTATAAACTGGAAGTAGAAGCCTAAGTATTGTTGTCCATTAGTTTTCTCCAATTAGAGGAGGGATGGTAGGGTTAGGGGAAAACAATAAAGGAAGAAATATTTAAAATATATATATATATTTAAAATAATATATACTGTATATTTATAAAATATATATATGGGGGATTGGATATATGATGCAGACAATTACATTGATAGAAGCCACAATCTGTTTGCAATTTTGAAGCTGAAAAGCTTCTAAATTCAACCCCCTGAAAATATAAAAAGACACCTGACCGGTTTTGAGTTGGCTGCACACAATGGCAACACACTGAGCCATGGGCCACACCTCAATCCCCGGGCACCAGGCTAGACAAGTACAGTCCTTAGAACAACAGACACAGCTATGCTCTACCTTGTGACCCTGAAACCATCTGGGCCAAACAACTGACCTCCAAACAGATTAACCCTTAAGGTCGATTGACCTTAAAAAGACAGACACTGCAGAAAGCGTCTGGCCACTCCATTGGGTCTAACTCTTCATTACTTAATCCACTTATTTTCAACTCCATTAATATAGAAATATAATTAAATATCATATAATATTCAAGATTAACAGGCTAGCTAGTAACATGTGAGAACTGGATAAACTGTAGCCTAAAGGCCAGATTCACTGAGCAGTTTACACCTGTAAACTTGCACCTCTTATATTCCAGAAAATAATTATAAAAAAGCAAAAACAAAATTATAAAAAGTTGAAAAAGGTAAGGAGAGTGACAAGTCGAATGTGTTAATAAAATAGGTTTTTAAGCCTTGTTGAATTTTCTTTCATAGAAGTTTTGTGTCTCTTGGTCAGGTACAGTCAATGACGAGAACAGTACATTTTTCAGAACTGGCTTTGACGTCTTAGGGGTGTGTCCCACATGTCACCTAATGATGGTGGGAAAGTCACAGGTAGTGTCTTCACGTTGGTTTAGAAGCCTGGACTATTTTTACAGTAAGGAAACATTTGCGCTTTTATTTGTGCCGTATATTTGCTTATTTAAGGACCATTGTTGGTATTACGTCGGTCTGAGAGGGGAAGAACAATCCTAAACTTGATTTATTAAATTGATCTATCAGGGGGTCAGTGCTGAAAAGTGTCTAAATCTGGATTGTAGCATCGCTGATGAGAAATACATGTTTTATGGAGATGAGGACAACCCCGACAAGGCGCCAGCTATGTGGTGTGGTGGAGTGCGCTGTGTCCGTATGCGGTGTTTCACCAGGTAAAATATATTCCTCACAGAATCTTTCTCTGTTGTTCAGGGCATAGACCTACTGTAGCCTACCTACGTATAGGCTACAGGTCAAGGCGGTCAATGATTTGAGATTGACCGTTACCATTGACATTGAGGGTGAATAGTTTTTCTGTTGTCTGTTGTGGTTGCAATTTCTATTATTAAATGTGTAGATCAAAAATAATAGTATGTTGAGATAGATGATGCAACAGTGTTATTGGTCAATATAGATTATTTTACAGTGTTGTTATTGGTCTATATAGATTATTTTACAGTGTTGTTATTGGTCTATATAGATTATTTTACAGTTTTGTTATTGGTCAATATATATTATTTTACAGTGTTGTTATTGGTCAATATAGATTATTTACAGTGTTGTTATTGGTCTATAGATTATTTTACAGTGTTGTTATTGGTCAATATAGATTATTTTACAGTGTTGTTATTGGTCTATATAGATTATTTTACAGTGTTGTTATTGGTCTATATAGATTATTTTACAGTGTTGTTATTGGTCTATATAGATTATTTTACAGTGTTGTTATTGGCCTATATATATTATTTTACAGTGTTGTTATTTATTGGCCTATATAGATTATTTTACAGTGTTGTTATTGGCCTATATAGATTATTTTACAGTGTTGTTATTGGTCAATATAGATTATTTTACAGTGTTGTTATTATTCAATATATGTTCTTGTAGCTAGGTCTATATGGTGTTCATGTTCTGATTTTCACATTTGCAATACCACAGAAAATAGGAAGACAATTAACATGAACTAATCACATTTATACAATCTAATCTGTACAAATGATAAACTATAGTAGCATTGTTGATTTGAACATACATCTCTGCCAGACTGTCAATATTATCCCACATAGGAATGATCAAACAGTGTCAGAATGTGTGTGTGTGTGTGGTTTCCAATTGGTGTTTTAACAAATCATCCAGTAGACATATTCTGCAGCTCTCCAGGTGAATGGACCAGAGTAATTGTAATATTGTTTCAGGACGCAACTGATAGTGTAAGTTGAAGTGTGTCGGAACAGGCACTCAGTATTGTGTTTACTTTAGAGTCATGTACTCCATATTAGTGTTATGTAAGACAATGGCATCAACACATGGATGCTTCCCCTATTGTATCAAATTCCCATGTGTAACTGACACACAGAAATAACATCAAAGATATCAACACAGGTATTTAAAACAGCATTTGTTTCTGAGAGATCAGAAGACACACCCAAAATATTTTATTCAGAGAAAAACATGTAGATTTTAATATTGATGTATACATTTTATCAACCAGACATCCGAGATGAGATCTTGACTGTTCTAGTCGAGAGGATGTATGGTGTCTGTGTGTTCCTTATACTGTAGAGAGGATGTATGGTGTCTGTGTGTTCCTTATACTGTAGAGAGGATGTATGGTGTCTGTGTGTTCCTTATACTGTAGAGAGGATGTATGGTGTCTGTGTGTTCCTTATACTGTAGAGAGGATGTATGGTGTCTGTGTGTTCCTTATACTGTAGAGAGGATGTATGGTGTCTGTGTGTTCCTTATACTGTAGAGAGGATGTATGGTGTCTGTGTGTTCCTTATACTGTAGAGAGGATGTATGGTGTCTGTGTGTTCCTCATATGTGTGTCATCCGTTAAAATCTTATCTCTTGGTCTTCCAGTTAGACCTGGGCTAAATCTAGACAGTATCATCTATTTTTTAGACATGGGTTCGTTGGGTCTCACCACACCTTCACTCTCTCAGTTGTGCAATCAAAGTATTTTGTTTCATTTGTGGTAAAGGATTCTCATCAGACTTGATACAGAGTTGCTTTAACAATGAAATGTGTTGGGATTGATTTCTGAGTTGTTAACGTTGATGCTGTGAACTGTTGTTTTACAGAACGATGGCCAGAGCCTCTGATCTCCAACACATGGGAACTAGGAGACATCCAACCTTTCTCCGGATATTCCTGCTGGTCCTTCTTCTCCATGTAGCCAGAGGTGAGGCGTTACAACCAGTAAACAACACAGTACGCCAGAAACACAGCTTTTCAGAACACAATCCAAAGGCTGTACTGAGAGTCCGTTGAGGAATGTCTCATTGGTCTGTGTAGCTGTTGTCTGCAGAGGGATTCTGAGAATCCCCATCCTACTGTAAGGCTGGTGAAGTCTGACATGCCGGTCACTCAGCATTACCTGTCGTCAACACACACGCAGTGCCTTATATCTCCTAAGTATAGAAAAACCTGCTGGTCTGGTTCGAGTCTCACCTGCAACTAAACATCCAGAAATGTGACAAAGATGTTGTTAGTCAGCACACAGTGGAGATGGAAAAAGTCACACTAAAGGTGGAGAGGTAGGGAGGAAGAGGAGGAAAAGAGGAACAGTTGAGAAAAGAGGAAGGATTGGGTAGGTTTTTGTTGTATTGGATGGAAAAAGGCCTGTTATCAACAGCCAGTCAACTTCTTAACAGGAGGCTTTTACTGGCCATTCTGGCTGGTGCGTTAATCTGTTGAACCTTTTCGGCATTGTTCTCTTATACTGTAGACTGTCTGTCAGGCTCCCTGATCTGGGGAAGTGGCCCGAGTGTCTAATGTTGCCATTACACTGACCAATGTTGACTTCTCTGTTTCTGTTCGTAGGAGATGCTCCATCAGCTATAGCCACAACACCTGCAGCTCCATCAGTTATAACCACAACACCTGCAGCTCCATCAGTTATAACCACAACACCTGCAGCTCCATCAGCTATAGCCACAACACCTGCAGCTCCATCAGCTATAACCACAACACCTGCAGCTCCATCAGCTATAGCCACAACACCTGCAGCTCCATCAGCTATAGCCACAACACCTGCAGCTCCATCAGCTATAACCACAACACCTGCAGCTCCATCAGCTATAGCCACAACACCTGCAGCTCCATCAGCTATAACCACAACACCTGCAGCTCCATCAGCCATCCTGTCCACAGCCACATTACCCACTACAGACATTTCTTCATCTAACACTCCAAACACGTCAACAATCTCGGTGCCCATGTCTAATGCATCCTCGACCCCACCCCCCACATCCCTCACAATCCCTCACCCATCACCACTGCACACTGCCTCATCCAACATGACTAATGAACCAATGACATCAACCATGCCATCTCCATCCACTATTCTGCACTCGACTTCGCCCATCATAACGTCCACTACCAACAGTAAGTTAGATAATCCTTGTTCAAATGTTCAAATCTCATCATTCAATGACACTCATTGTACAGTCGGACTCAGCCAACAAATAGACTCCTGTCTCTCCATTTCAGTGACCTCTAAAAATGCCACATCTCCAGGACCCTCCACTCCTTTGCCAATAACAGTCACCTCTAATGCCACTACAGGTAAGTCAACAGCCTCATTTATAGTGGAGGGGTTTAACACAGTGAGTAATCATACTATTGACTGTATGTGTGATAATGTCTCTGTATAATAGAGGAGTTTGTGTGGAGCAGGAAAATAATCCTGCAGCAACAGGAAATATGAATTATAATGAAGCCATTTTAAACCTCGAACACACTACAATTTTGCATTTCCTGTTGCATTGGTTTGCACGGAATCACATCTCCTCTCCCCTCTCTGTTTCAGAGTCAGCAGAGGTGCATTGTAACTTCTCACAGCTCTGTGCCAATCAGTGTACGTTTAATGAATCATGCTTATAATATGAATATATGATATTGAGGCATTAGTCTTTCATGTCCATTGTTATTTTACTTATTTATGTTAATAATTTTACGTTAAACTGCATTTTTGGGGGGGGAGGGAGAAATGTGCTTTATAAATAAAGTATGATTGATTGATTGATTTGAAATGTACGATGTAATGTGTATGTTTAACAGCTGTGTACTACTGGATGGTCCTTGCGGTGGATGTGACTGGAGATCTGAAGAATGAATCAGACATCAGTAGCTGGGTAGGCCAGAAGACAGTGAATGAAACTTGATTGACTGATGTGTGATGAATCCTGTTGAAACTGTACATTTGTTTAGTTATATATGAAATGTGACAGCATTGTTTTCCTGTTTCAGTTCAGAGCTCTATTTCATTCTCTCTTGGACTCCTGTGAGCCCTACAACCCTGAACAAGCAAATGGCACAAATTCGACTGACACACTGCAAACCACCTCTGTCAGTCCAACATATCCCACCCCCTACAACATGACAACATGGTTATACAACTTCACCACGACAACACTATCCCAGAACTTCACCAACTTCACCACGACAACACCATCCCAGAACTTCACCAACTTCACCACGACAACACTATCCCAGAACTTCACCAACTTCACCACGACACCACTATCCCAGAACTTCACCAACTTCAACATGACAACACGATCCCAGGACTTCACAAACTTCAACATGACAACACGATCCCAGGACTTCACCAGCTTCAACATGACAACACTATCCCAGAACTTCACCAACTTCACCACGACAACACTATCCCAGAACTTTACCAACTTCAACATGACAACCTTGACAACTAACATGACAACTATGCTTTACAATAGTACTCCCCCACACAACCGTAGCATGACAACTCTGTCTCCCAGCTGGCCCCATAGCACCACAAGGTAAAGTATTCAGTCACACATCATTATTGCTCATTACGATGTATACTGTAGATGTACAGAAAAAGGTTGTTTGAATATCAAAAGAAATATCTCTTCTGAAGCTATCTCTGTTTATTCACTGTCTGTTCTGTAGTGAGGAGCTTGAAGGTGGAAATATGACTGCTGTCAGCCTGTTTCAAGTAAGACGACATCTCTCTCCAGACAAACCTGCCTTAATGTGCATGTCAACATTAGAGGGCACTTTTTCTCTGTCTGTAAAAGTATGTGAGTTGAATCAAAACTCTTATCTTTACAGGACATTGAGGTGACGTGTGTCAATAAAACAGGGATCAGGTTAGTTGAACTCACAGGCGGCTGGTGGCCCCTGAATTGGGGAGGAGGTGCTCATAGTAATGGCTGCAATGGAATTAATGGAGTGGTATCGACACATCACTTCATTCCAGTCATTATTATGAGCCGTCCTCCCCTCAAGAGCCTCCTGTGGTGGAAATACCTCTACTAATTTCAATACTACAGTTCAACATCCTCTGTCCCGCTCCATGCCTTAATACTGCCCAAAACCCTCCAGGAGGACTAACTGCACTGTGCTGCTGAGGACAAGGAAGCCAACGTTTCCCTGTTGTTTCCAGCGAGCCCTGTGGCTGGGTCAGGAGAACAGCTCCATACAAACCCATATAGTGGGAAATAGAGTGGAGAGAGTGGGTGAGTCGCACT